>NC_045743.1:18103115-18126112 GCF_008692095.1 Etheostoma spectabile | reverse complement strand
ATGGTTAACGGGAAGACAACACGAGGGTTAATCAATGTTTAAGTTTTATTTTTTCCTTTCTTTTGACGTTTCTTTTCCCCAGTGTTTGCCACTACGTAACACCAACTTATTAACTTTAGCTTTACAGTTGTTGTAGGAATTTCTGGTCAATAAACCTCATTTGTAGGAAATTATCCCTAATGTTTGAGTTAGAAAAGCAGAAATGATGAATTATTGAGACTAAAATGAAAGGAATGGATGTTGATGGATAATCACAGACTGGAATATGTCAACTTTTACTCAATACTATTTCAACAACACTTCAATTTCTTTTTTCCAAATGCTATAAAATTGAATAAGACGCCCCAAAATTAATGAAGGTAGTAGAATGTTATTTTGGGTTATTACAACTGGATAGTTAAAAAGAAGTATGATATAGGAAAACGGACCCGAGGACAACCTGAGGGTTAACATATGCTCTCTTTTTGGGGAGACAACCTAATGCGTGGCCCATCATGATAACTTTCCCACTCCACATGTCTAATCTTACATTGTTACATGGCTGGCCTCAAAGGAAGAAACAAACCTGATGTGTGTGACATCTTCGAGCAGTGCAAGCTCAGAGCCGTTAACACGGATTGGGTCTCACAGCCAATACGGACGGATATTAACAGACATGGCCACGGTCCACTAAGGGCTATTGTTTTCCACACAATGCAACCGCAGTGGGCTGATTAATGCTTGGCTGTATGTCAGCATGTCAGTTGCATAACTTTCCCTCTGTAATGCAGATTGTCAATTTAAAGCTGCATTCTTAGGTTTTGACATAGAGGCATGCAATTGGAAATGAGTGGCATGCCCAAGGTAGCTAACTTAGCAATAACTCGGCATCATCCCATGCTTTTTGTTGTGTCTATAGGCAGGAGCAGGTGTGTGTGTGTGTGTGTGTGTGTGTGTGTGTGTGTGTGTGTGTGTGTGTGTGTGTGTGTGTGTGTGGGTGTGAGTGGGCACGCAGCACGCACGCACGCACGCACGCACGCACGCACGCATACATTATTTTATCCCCACTAGTTTGTTTTTTAGGGTTCATACATTTTGGGAAAAAAATGGAAAAGTTATGGAATTTGAAAAATGCAAATTCTAGGCCTGGAAAGGTTTTGTTAATAAAAACACCCAGAAAGTTTTGGAAAAGTCATGGAATTTTATTTTAACAAAGCATAATACGGGATTAATATTAAAAAAAAAAGAAAAAAAAGAAAGTATTTTGTGTCGTCTTAACCTTGACGTTGTATTCTGGGCGTGATATTACAAATTCCACTGTGAACCACATACATTGTCATTCATTTTATTGTTAAACCTCTGAGGGTGAACTTTAACGCAGATTCTAATTCTTAGTGTATAATGTTGACTGAGATTTTCAGGAATACATAGTCATGGAAATTTGCTGAAAAGTATTGGTTAAAATGCGTATGAACCCGGAGTTTTGGACAGTTAGAAGCTTCACATTGTGGGCGCCCAGATAGCTCAGCTGGTAGAGCGGGCGCCCATATGTAGAGGCTCACCCCTCAACGCAGTGGGCCAGGGTTCGACTCCTCCGACCTGTGGCCCTTTGCTGCATGTCATTCCCTCTCTATCTCCTTTCATCTGTTCTGTCAAAAACAAAGGCCTAAACTGCCCCAAAAAAAGAAGCTTGACATTGTATTTGTCTAAAAAAAATCTCTGAACCAGTCCTAGAGAAATGGCCTAACTTCTCCTTTTACATTTTAATTTCTATATATCGTGAACACTATTGAAAACATACAATAAGTTATGAAAACAGAAGACCGGTCTTGTTGTTTACAGACTGCGAGCACTGCCCTTCCAGCTGTGTTTTTGTCTCTACAGGGAATGTATGTCTTTATGCATGCAGTGAAGGGGACACCGTTTGAGACCCCGGACCAAGGAAAAGCCAGACTTCTCACACATTGGGAACAGCTTGACTACGGCGTGCAGTTCACGTCATCTAGAAAGTTCTTCACCATCTCCCCAATCATCCTGTAAGTATCAGAGATCACGTGATTCTGTCTTTACACTGATTTAGACGTGGAGATGTATGTACGTACGTACGCCAACGTGTTCCCATTTCACATAGGAACGTGTTTTGAGAAGGGCATCGACTTGTCTAACTCTGGGGGTAACGGTGAATACGCTTAAGTCCCAATAACTTGGCGTGTTCCTTTAAGACTGCAATGCAAGGTGTAACCATGGCAAAACATATCATTTATTAAACCAAAACGTAGCAATGTAAATGTAGTCTCAGAGGCCAAAACACCGCCACACCCAAATGTAGGTATTTTATTGGTGTAATTCAGAGGGACTTGTTTTACGTTTCATTGCATGGTATATCACATACCATATAAGGAAACACATATTGTTTGGCCTCTCCTAAAGCCTACCTAACTTAACCATAGACAGTTAAAGAAGTGGACCGACAGATCCCGTTGTTCTGGACAACCGTGCCAAGAGAAATCTCAATCATTCCCTCAATCGGTTTTTGGCCTTTAAATCCGGACGATGGTATAGAATACCGAATAGCCGGTGGGTTGTGAAGCCATCGATACGGTCTTTGTTGTTAACATAGTCACCGGTAGTCGCCTTGATGACCGTTTCAAAATCCCGTTTGTTTTTGGAGTCATTTTCTGATCTCTCAGGGAACATTTGATACTACCAGACATAAAAGAAAGCATTTCATCATCATTATCTCTAAAACTGTTGACCATGACCACAATATTAAATTAATGTGGAAACTGACAAATGTAGGAACTTTATAGATAATTGTTCTGCACACTTTCGTTTTCCTTTACTGCCTTTTTTATGTCTAATGGAAGGGGGGGGGGGGGGGGGGGGGGGGGGGGGGTCTGTCTGTTGTTCTCCACAGATACTTCCTGGCAAGTTTCTACACAAAGTACGACACCACACACTTCGTCATAAACACTGCCTCACTTCTGAGCGTCCTGATCCCCAAGCTGCCACAACTACACCGAGTGAGAATCTTCGGCATCAACAAGTATTAAGGAATTGTAAATATTGTGTTTCATAGCAACAGAAGTCAACTCCTGTGTAGTCCATACCGCCGATGTGTGTGTGTGTGTGTGTGTGTGTGTAAACGTCGCCGTCGTCGTTTAGATGTATCAGGTTTACGATGAAATGTTAAAAAATAAAGCAGGAGTAGGTCTGTAGACGACAGGATGCCATATGCATTACTAACTTATGTGAATATTTAATGATGTATTTGTGGCCTGCATAGACCTGGGCTGGCCCGGGCATCAGCGAGGTTTTTGGTTGGTTGTTTTATTCTTTGCCCTAAAAATCACACGGCAACACAAATTGTGAATACGAGTCCCAAATGTATTTTTTCAGAGACGTGTACTTCCTGAGGGTCGGGGCCTGTGGCTCGTCGTTTATCGGTACACTCTCATTTTGTAATGGGCGTCAAACGTATTCATGCTGAGTGAAGAAAGGAATCCTAATACTCTTTATTTGCACGATTTCCTCGGTATGTGAATGATTTCTTCATTTGTAACTCAATCGAAACAGGGCAGACTTTTGTTCATTGTACAGTTTTTTGTGTGAATGTTACGTCCTGTATGCTAAAGATAAAGTCCCGCGTGTAGAAGTGAGACAAACTCCTGTTGTCTGGTTAAGTGTTTACTGAAGGTCTACAGTAGCTCTGGGATCGGGGGCTCTCTTTAGATTTAGACTTTTTGGCAATCATCAAGGCAGCTAGTCCTGCTTGGTTTGCCCATATCTCTCGAGAGTTCCTATCCTTAATCTTATTAAAATCTTTGTGCCCTCGAAGTGTTTCATCTCTAATGGTTGTCCATTGCATGTTTCCCAATAATTAAAGAATATCAGGAATGTAAAGAAACAGTTGGTTACTAGCCACAAAGGAAAAGTCAGTCAATTCAGGATTTTCTCAGATCATCAGAGGATTTAACACAAGATTTCTTTTCTTTTCTTTTTTAGAAAACCATATTTGACCTGAGAAGCAACACTGACAATCCTAGGCATATAACACATCCCCGGTATAATAGATGAATGATAGCGTTGCAGCAGATTGCACAAGAAGAACGACGCTTGGAAGCAATTATCAAAATGCACATCTGAGAAATTAATCACATAAATACAATGTAGTGGAAAAACCACTTTGACACGTTTTGAGTTGCTCATACTGTCGAGTCCACATGGGGGATAGAGCCTTTTACAACTCAACATTTGTTGTTTTGCAGCCGGAAGCTGAATTGTGATAAAACAATAGCATGTTATTTTAGTTAGTACTGTAGGTTGTAACCGCTGCAAATGTGAAAACCTCAACGATACAAGTACAAAAACACTAGATAAACACTGATGTGACCTCATCTGGACCTATGCACTGAAACACTTACAAAATGTAATTCCCCGCTAAATTAACTTTCACTGTGTGAATATCTTACCCAAAGTCAGGCTTTAGTGTCACCAACTTATTCTTTAATCCTTCCAACGAGCCTAAAGGAAAGGAGCCTTATTATCTTCTACACACATACTCTCAATACAACAATGGCTAAATGATTCAACCGTTTATTTAAAAGAAATTCTTATGTAACATAATATAATTTATGTAAAAACTAAAATGCCCATTCATGTTTGATATTGATACATTATTCACTTTGCTGTACACTCTCTCTTTTGTGGTCTCCCAGACCGTTAAGATCCTCGCACTGCTTGCCCAGCACTCCTTTGTAAACCTCAAAGTGATGGTTCAGATCTTTCTGCGAGTGGATTTTATATCTGGTCCCTGCAGCCCCGTCAGCCGAGGCAGCGCCGTAGAAGACCCGACCTATCCGGGAGTGTACCAGCGCCATGGCGCACATGACACAAGGTTCTCGGGTCACGTAAAGGTCGTACCCGGTGCATATGTACGGCTGAGCGCTCCGCTCTGCACCAGGAACGCTCTGACAGGTGTCAGATGTTGGTGAGGTAAACCCGCAAGCAGGGTATCTGTCAAAAGAATAACATCCACCGCCCTGGCTCTGAGCCACCAGGTCAATACAGACCATGGCTGCATGATGAAGAGGATGGTCCCCCCTGCAGTCGTGGCCCACTGCAATGATTCTCTCCGTTGCCGGGTCAACCACCACAGCCCCCACCGCCTCCATTCCCAACTCCCTTCCTGCTTTGGCAGCTGTTAAAGCCGTCGTCATGTACATGTGCATCCTGGCCTTCTGAGGCGGACTGAAGAGCTCGCCCCTCAGGGCCACGGTCACCTGTTTGTCCTCGTGAAAGGACGTAGGCCAGTGTTTGCTCGCCCGCTCAAACTGGGGTCGGGTCAAGGGGGGGCGTGCGGGGACTTTCACCACAAAAGGCTCACCTAATCCATCACGTCTAACTTCCTCCGAGGGGAGCAGAGAGTCGATGTTGATCACTTTCATGTCTGGTGCGTCACTGACGAGGCACACGAGGACTTCCAGAGGATGAGGGCTGTCCTTCTCCCTGACCGCCCGCACCCTCTTGATGTGCTGAAGGCCATTCAACGGGTACAGGCTGCTCAGCTCCCGGAGAAGCCGCGATGTCTCTTTCTTGTTGACAATGGGTGCAGCAAACGCCTTGACCAGCTCGACGTCTTGCGACTGCTCATCTGACAGGACGGGATGAGCAACCCAGGAGTCGGAGTCGTCGCACACCAACCCTTTCCAGCGCTTCGCCTGTGGCTCCATTGTTTGGGCTTCCTCCTGTGAAATGGGATTTCACACCAAAGTCAGTGCACTTTTCAGGACAGAACACATGATGACAAAGCCTTTCAGAAACTACGCCTGCTCTACAGTATATAATATAATAACAGCTTTAGCCCAAAAAGAGCTTTGCGGCATTAAATTTCCAGGGATCAGCTGGCAGGTTGTGTCCCAACAGTCTAGGCAGGTTTGCCGACTCAAAACATGAGCAAGCCAGTTGTAACTTTGAAGATGTGACTCTGGTTAATAAGTGAGGGTTGCAAGGTGAGGAATGCATAGACAAGGCACAACCAATAAGGATTCATATCCATTTTATGTATGTAATGCTGAACAAAATGAATCAACAAAAACAAATACATTTAAGACACCATTCTTCCAAATGTTTTTTACTCAGATCCCATGCTCGTTAAAATATTTAAGACATGACAGTTAAACAGTTTCTAGTTGTGACCCTGTTTGTATTGTTGCCTTTGATGAAGTACAGGAAAGGTACTACAGCAGTGAGATCACTTGAGGCAGCACAGATATTAAACAAAGCTAGAAGTGATTTATTATAAAGACGTGAATAAAGCAGCTGGAGGAGACAGTCCCATTGATAGTATGCTTGATGGTGTCAGTGGCAAAAACAGCATGTAGTATTATAACACTCTATCATAGAAACAGGCAGTCTTCCCTCATTTCCTCCCCAGTACAAGCCTTGTCTTCATAACTTTGGGCACATGTCGTATGGTCAGTGACACTCTGGTTCCTCGGATCAGCGTCTCTCCCGGCACGGCCCCGGCAGCAGACCGGTTCACCACCTTGTCTGTCAGCGTGTCCTGGGCGCGGGGCCGGATGCCGTGGAGGAGACGCTGGTACGTGTCCTCCTGCAGGATGAGAAGACTGCGCGGCTTCACCAGCAGGGAGAAGAGGAAGCGGTTCTCCTCCGTCTGCGGTGCATCCGCCTCCTGACTGCTGATGGGCGCGTAGAAGTCCAGTAAGGTGTGAGAGCCCAGACTGATGGTGGTGACGGTTGGGTGGTACAGGGGGCCGTCTTCATGAGGCATGATCCCTTCTCCTGGTTTGTACTCATTCACCAACACATGGTTGGCTGTTTTCCCACTGAATGCACCGAGAGAGGAGATCTTCTCGCAGTACGTCTGGAGCCAGTCGGGGATCTTTTCTGCCAGCATGCCTCTGGGATGTGGGACCCCTCCCCAGTTCTGAAGCCGTCTGCCTGACAGCTGGGTCCATTTAGTTTTGGGAGATTTGTACACCTGCTGTAGAAGGTAGGACTCCTCATCTTCTGATATGAAATCTGGGATGTAATACACTGTTGGTGGGGCATCGTGTACGACAAACTGCTTCAAATCCTCCAAAATACAAGCTGGGTGTTCCATACCTCCTTTAGGAAAGTTGACATGAAATGCTAGTTAAAAAAAAAAAATTAAGTCAAAAGAATGCTAATGCTGCTAAAGCTAACCTTCCTGGTGGAGGCTAACAGGAATAACAACGTGTACCACACAGCCATGTTTAATAACTACTAACGTATACTACTAGAAAAACTGACTGGAACATCTACCAGAAACGTCTAAAATGTGGATTCAAACGTGCATGTTATCCAATTAACGAGTTTATAATTAAATATAGCAAGTTGTGTTGATAGCATTAGCAACTTAGCAACTGTTATCTCCCTCAAAACATTTAGCTACAGACACACTCTGTGCCCAAAACACCACAACTAAGCTGCAGACAGACCGTCAAACAGATTGTATTATAAATTGTAAATTAAATTATGATAAATTCACTGACATGAAATGGGTAGATAACGTTACTGGTTTGTTATTCTGCAGTTATAAAGCCAGTCGGCGACACAAAAATCCCAAATGGAAAAATCCCGTACGAATGA
Source organism: Etheostoma spectabile (assembly GCF_008692095.1). NCBI lineage: Eukaryota > Metazoa > Chordata > Actinopteri > Perciformes > Percidae > Etheostoma > Etheostoma spectabile. The sequence goes on along the minus strand of NC_045743.1, from coordinate 18,118,498 downwards.
ACATATCTGGTGCCTTTAATGTTGTGGTACTTCGGAACTTTTTACTGGTAAAACGAGTTTTACACATCCAAAATAAAGTTATTTTGGTCGGAAAGATTACCATAACAAGTGGCGATAATTTCTATTAATCCCTCAAATCTCCTTTTCCTAATGATGCCGTGACATAACAGTTACAAAAGTAAGAGTATGTTACGTGTTAATTCAGCTATACCAAATATTAATTATATTAATAAGATGGCTTCATACAACACTGACTGTTTCAGGAAAGGTATTAACAATCTGCCAACTTTCCCAATAATACAATACTTTCTTGTTCCTGAGTTGTTGTGCGGTTTTTTATCAGAAGTCCCGCATTTCCGGACGTAGTAACGTTACCCGTGAAGGCAGCACAGATCAATAACGTCACACGGAAAAGGATCATTTTAAATACTGAAAAAGCGCCATGTTTGTAACACACAGTACTACCTACAGGAACCTAAAAACGGACACATTTGACATTTTACGTGACACCAAATCAACTTTACCTCTTTCAACATCAAACATTTGATAAAAATACCGTTTGGTCAGAAGGAAGCCCAGTCATCAGCTCGACTCGTGCACATGCTTGTGCAGCTGACTAAAATGTCCCCGAACAAAAAGCATCTACTTTCTAGACCCATGCTTTATTTTCCAACCGATTTTTTGAATTATTTGCTATTTAAACGTATGCGTTTAACAGCTATAATCTGAATTATGTTGCTAATAATATTTTGTAAATGTCTTCGTGCATGTGCTCAAAGGTCACAAACCTACCGTTGCACGGAATTATTTACCTGTGACACAGCCACACGGCTAGAGCGAAACACTTATGCTACTCACTAACTTTGTGCTCGTAGCTAAATGGGATTTTTTTTTTTACTGTTTTTGGCTCGTTTACCTGGAAACTAATATGTTCCCATAGTCGTCTCAGCTTCTTAATTTAAGAGTTTAAAATTCAATGGGAAATGAGGTGAGGTCACCCCCCAGTTCCTAGGCTATTTTAACTCACAGCTGGCTAGGATTAGTCATGAACATGTTCCCTACAAAAGTAACAATTCTGCACAGGCTGCTACAGTTTAGACACCCATTTTGGTCCTGTCCTTCACTTGGAAAGGCCCCCTGCTCCAGACTGGTTCTGGGCATCGAGACCAGCTGTGATGACACAGGAGCTGCTGTGATGGACGAGACAGGGGAACTCCTGGGGGAGTCTCTGCATTCACAGAAACAAGTTCATCTGAGGTGGGTGTATTTACTGAGTTTATCACTTTATTCTATTAGTATGAGATGGCCTACCTACATTATGAGTGGTATAACTATCAACATACAGTATGTTTTTAGGTTGTTTACGCCCTAGTTTCTTATTTGCTATTAATCATGGCTGCTAGTAGGGAGGGGCGTTGGCTTGAGACGGGGGTAGCTGTGCCACTTCTGACTCACACATACACAGCTTTTGCATTGCTGTACCTGAAATGGAAATAAATGGACTAAAAATGGATTTTCCTTTCGGTCTTTTGTGCGTTTAAATCATACCCCTATGTTGGTAAGTGGCTCTGGGAGGATTTGTAAGCCACTACATTGGGGGGTCAGAGCTGTGTTCAGTTAACAGGGTCATTGCTTTAGGGGCTTTTGCTGTTTTTCATATGTCCTTCCCTCCTGACTGCTGCAGGACAGGTGGCATCATCCCCACCGTGGCACAGCAGCTCCACAGAGACAACATAGAGCGTGTGGTCCAGGAGGCTTTGGAGAGGAGCGGCACGGACCCGAGCCGGCTCTCCGCCGTGGCCACCACGGTGAAGCCCGGCTTGGGCCTGAGCTTGGGCGTCGGTCTCGAGTTCAGCCAGAGGTTCGTGAGGCAGCACAACTTGCCCTTCATCCCCATCCACCACATGGAAGCCCACGCCCTGACCGTCAGGATGCTTCAGCCTGTCGCCTTCCCCTTCCTGGTCCTGCTCGTTTCTGGGGGTCACTCGCTTCTCGCCGTGGCCCGAGGGGTCGACGACTTTCTGCTTCTGGGTCACACTCTGGATGAAGCTCCTGGGGATACACTGGATAAAGTAAGGTCTTAAGTTAACTCTAAAATATGAGTGCTGTTAGTGGTCATGAAAAAGGACTAAAAACATTTCTTTTTAGCAGAACTTATGAGTTTTAACCTTGCACAAAAATGTCGTTGCACTATTTATAGATATTTTACACTGATGTTTTTTACCTTGCTTTTATGATCTTACCTGTAGCACTTTGAGATTTGTTTACATTTTACAAATAAAATGTATTATTATTATCGTTATCATGATGTTCAATTTGTGAAAACAAATACAAACCAAATATTGTCATTTGTGGATTCTCAGGTGGCGAGACGTTTGTCCCTCATAGAGCACCCACAGTGCTCCACACTAAGTGGGGGACAAGCTATAGAGCTTCTAGCGAAGGACGGCGACAGGACGAGGTTTCCTCTCAGGACACCCATGGGAAAAACATACGACTGCTGCTTTTCTTTCGCTGGGCTACGGAATCAAGTTAACATGTTGATAGTGAAAAAAGAAGCCGAGGAAGGTATGAGGACACGCACAAGGTCTCGCATATGACAACCAGAACCCAAGATGCATAGACCATTTATTAACAAACAGAAAGCTTGACTTATCCAACACGTGTGTAACTTAAAACATATGAATTCATCTGTGTTTATCAAGTACACCCCCCCATCACACACATACTGTATATTTATTATTACCACTGTTTTATTGCTTACATAGAAGGCACTGCCAGATTACATTTCCCTGAAATTGTATTTTTATATGATTTCACGCAGCAAATACAGGACAATACAGGCAGGTATACATACATACATACATACATACATACATACAGTACCATACATACAGTACACATACATACATACATACATCATACTAATACATACAGTACACCATACATACCACATACATACTACACATACTACAGTACACACATACATACACATACATACATACATACATACCTACATACATCATATACTACATACATACTACACATACTACAGTACACCATACACTACATACAGTACCATACATACATACACCTACATACATACATACAGTACACATACATACATACATACATACACATACAGTACACATACATACATACATACATACAGTACACATACATACATACAACATCAACATACATACATACATACATACATACATACACCTACACATACATTACATACAGACATACATACTATACATAAATACATACATACAGTACACATACATACATACATACAGTACACACACATACATACAGTACACACACATACATACATCCATACATGCACATCTGGACTTAAATTCACACCTGGTCACTTTATCACTTTAACACTGGACTCAACACTGATATCTAATAACAACAATAAGAACATTCGTCAAATAAAACAAAGAAGACCATCAATTTATTACAGTGTCAGTGTTGAGTCCAGTGTTAAAGTGATAAGTGACCAGGTGTGAATTTAAGTCCAGATGTGCATGTATGGATGATGTATGTGTGTGTACGTATGTATGTGTGTGTACTGTAGTGTATGTATGTATGTGTACTGTATGTATGTATTGTATGTATGTATGTATGTATGTATGTATGTATATGTATGGTACGGGTATGTATGTATGTATGTATGTATGTATGTATGTGTCTGTATGTAGTGTGTACTGTATGTATGTATGTATGTATGTGTACTGTATGTGTATGTATGTATGTATGTATGATGTACTGTATGTATGTATGTATGTGATGTATGTATGTTGTGTACTGTATGTAGGTATGGTGTACTGTATGTATGTGTATGTATGTATGTAGTATATGATGTTGTAGTATGTATGTATGTATGTATGTGTACTGTATGTGTGTACTGTAGTATGTGTAGTATGATGTGTATGAGTGTACTGTATGTATTGTATGATGTATGTATGTTGTATGTGTACTGTATGTATGGTACTGTATGTATGTATGTATGATGTATGTGTACATGTATGTATGTATGTATGTATGTATGTATGTATCCTGCCTGTATTGTCCTGTATTTGCTGCGTGAAATCATATAAAAATACAATTTCAGGGAAATGTAATCTGGCAGTGCCTTCTATGTAAGCAATAAAACAGTGGTAAAATAAATATACAGTAGTGTGTGATGGGGGGGTGTACTTGATAAACACAGATGAATTCATATGTTTTAAGTTACACACGTGTTGGATAAGTCAAGCTTTCTGTTTGTTAATAAATGGTCTATGCATCTGGGTTCTGGTTGTCATATGCGAGACTGTGCGTGTCCTCATACCTTCCTCGGCTTCTTTTTTCACTATCACATGTTAACTTGATTCCGTAGCCCAGCGAAAGAAAGCAGCAGTCGATGTTTTTCCCATGGGTGTCCTGAGAGGAAACCTGTCCTGTCGCCGTCCTTCGCTAGAAGCTCTATAGCTGTCCCCCACTTAGTGTGGAGCACTGTGGGTGCTCTATGAGGGACAAACGTCTCGCCACCTGAGAATCCACAAATGACAATATTTGGTTTGTATTTGTTTTCACAAATTGAACATCATGATAACGATAATAATAATACATTTATTTGAAAATGTAAACAAATCTCAAAGTGCTACAGGTAAGATCATAAAAGCAAGGTAAAAAACATCAGTGTAAAATATCTAAATAGTGCAACGACATTTTGTGCAAGGTTAAAACTCATAAGTTCTGCTAAAAAGAAATGTTTTTAGTCCTTTTTCAGACCACTAACAGCAACTCATATTTAGAGTTAACTTAAGACCTTACTTTATCCAGTGTATCCCAGGAGCTTCATCCAGAGTGTGACCCAGAAGCAGAAAGTGCTCGACCCCTCGGGCCACGGCGAGAAGCGAGTGACCCCAGAAACGAGCAGGACCAGGAAGGGGAAGGCGACAGGCTGAAGCATCCTGACGGTCAGGGCGTGGGCTTCCATGTGGTGGATGGGGATGAAGGGCAAGTTGTGCTGCCTCACGAACCTCTGGTGAACTCGAGACCGACGCCCAAGCTCAGGCCCAAGCCGGGCTTCACCGTGGTGGCCACGGCGGAGAGCCGGCTCGGGTCCGTGCCGTCCTCTCCAAAGCCTCCTGGAACACACGCTCTATGTTGTCTCTGGGAGCTGCTGTGCCACGGTGGGGATGATGCCACCTGTCCTGCAGCAGTCAGGAGGGAAGGACATATGAAAAACAGCCAAGCCCTAAAGCTGACCCTGTTAACTGAACACAGCTCTGACCCCCAATGAGTGGCTTACAAATCCTCCCAGAGCCACTTACAACATAGGGGTTGATTTAAACGCACAAAGACCGAAAGGAAAAATCCATTTTTAGTCCATTATTTCCATTTCGTACAGCAATGCAAAAGCTGTGTATGTGTGAGTCAGAAGTGGCACAGCTACCCCGTCTCAAGCCAACGCCCCTCCCTACTAGCAGCCATGATAATAGCAAATAGAAACTAGGGGTAACAACCTAAAAACATACTGTATGTTGATAGTTATACCACTCAATGTAGGTAGGCCATCATCATACTAATAGAATAAAGTGATAAACTCAGTAAATACACCCACCTCAGATGAACTTGTTTCTGTGAATGCAGAGACCCCCAGGAGTTCCCCTGTCTCGTTCATCACAGCAGCTCTGTGTCATCACAGCTGGTTCGATGCCCAGAACCAGTCTGGAGCAGGGGGCCTTTCCAAGTGAAGGACAGGACAAAATGGGTGTCTAAACTGTAGCAGCCTGTGCAGAATGTTACTTTTGTAGGGAACATGTTCATGACTAATCCTAGCCAGCTGTGAGTTAAAATAGCCTAGGAACTGGGGGGTGACCTCACCTCATTTCCCATTGAATTTTAAACTCTTAAATTAAGAAGCTGAGACGACTATGGGAACATATTAGTTTCCAGGTAAACGAGCCAAAAACAGTAAAAAAAAAAATCCATTTAGCTACGAGCACAAAGTTAGTGAGTAGCATAAGTGTTTCGCTCTAGCCGTGTGGCTGTGTCACAGGTAAATAATTCCGTGCAACGGTAGGTTTGTGACCTTTGAGCACATGCACGAAGACATACAAAATTATTAGCAACATAATTCAGATTATAGCTGTAAACGCATACGTTTAAATAGCAAATAATTCAAAAAATCGGTTGGAAAATAAAGCATGGGTCTAGAAAGTAGATGCTTTTTGTTCGGGACATTTAGTCAGCGCACAAGCATGTGCACGAGTCGAGCTGATGATGGGCTTCTTCTGACCAAACGGTATTTTTATCAAATGTTTGATGTTGAAAGAGGTAAAGTTGATTTGGTGTCACGTAAAATGTCAATGTCCGTTTTTAGGTTCCTGTAGGTAGTACTGTGGTTACAACATGGCGCTTTTCAGTATTTAAAATGATCCTTTTCCGTGTGACGTTATTGATCTGTGCTGCCTTCACGGGTAACGTTACTACGTCGGAAATGCGGGACTTCTGATAAAAAACCGCACAACAACTCAGGAACAAGAAAGTTGTATTATTGGGAAAGTTGGCAGATTGTTAATACCTTTCCTGAAACGTCAGTGTGTATGAAGCCATCTATTAATATAATTAATATTTGGTATAGCTGAATTAACACGTAACATACTCTTACTTTTGTACTGTTATGTCACGGCATCATTAGGAAAAGGAGATTTGAGGGATTAATAGAAATTATCGCCACTTGTTATGGTAATCTTCCGACCAAAATAACTTTATTTTGGATGTGTAAAACTCGTTTTACCAGTAAAAAGTTCCGAAGTACCACAACATTAAAGGCACCAGATATGTTCATTCGTACGGGATTTTTCCATTTGGGATTTTTGTGTCGCCGACTGGCTTAAACTGCAGAATAACAAACCAGTAACGTTATCTACCATTTCATGTCAGTGAATTTATCATAATTTAATTTACAATTTATAATACAATCTGTTTGACGGTCTGTCTGCAGCTTAGTTGTGGTGTTTTGGGCACAGAGGTGTCTGTAGCTAAATGTTTTGAGGGAGATAACAGTGCTAAGTTGCTAATGCTATCAACACAACTTGCTATATTTAATTATAAATCGTTAATTGGATAACGCACGTTTGAATCCAAATTTTAGACGTTCTGGTAGATGTTCCAGTCAGTTTTTCGTAGTATACGTTAGTAGTTATTAAACATGGCTGTGTGGTACACGTTGTTATTCCTGTTAGCCTCCACCAGGAAGGTTAGCTTTAGCAGCATTAGCATCTCTTTGACTTAATTTTTTTTTTTTAACTAGCATTTCATGTCAACTTTCCTAAAGGAGGTATGAAACCCCAGCTGTATTTTGGAGGATTTGAAGCAGTTTGTCGTACACGATGCCCCACCAACAGGTGTATTACATCCAGATTTCATATCAGAAGATGAGAGTCCTACCTTCTACAGAGGTGTACAAATCTCCCAAACTAATGGACCCAGCTGTCAGGCAGACGGCTTCAGAACTGGGGAGGGGTCAATCCCAGAGGCATGCTGGCAGAAAAGATCCCCGACTGGCTCCAGACGTACGCGGAAGATCTCTCTCTCGGTGCATTCAGTGGGAAAACAGCCAACCATGTGTTGGTGAATGAGTACAAACCAGGAGAAGGATCATGCCTCATGAAGACGGCCCCCTGTACCACAACCGTCACCACCATCAGTCTGGGCTCTCACACCTTACTGGACTTCTACGCGCCCATCAGCAGTCAGGAGGCGGATGCACCGCAGACGGAGGAGAACCGCTTCCTCTTCTCCTGGTGTGAAGCCGCGCAGTCTTCTATCCTGCAGGAGGACACGTACCAGCGTCTCCTCCACGGCATCCGGCCCCGCGCCCAGGACACGCTGACAGACAAGGTGGTGAACCGGTCTGCTGCCGGGGCCGTGCCGGGAGAGACGCTGATCCGAGGAACAGAGTGTCACGACCATACGACATGTGCCCAAAGTTATGAAGACAAGGCTTGTACTGGGGAGGAAATGAGGGAAGACTGCCTGTTTCTATGATAGAGTGTTATAATACTACATGCGTTTTTGCCACTGACACCATCAAGCATACTATCAATGGGACTGTCTCCTCCAGCTGCTTTATTCAGTCTTTATATAAATCACTTCTAGCTTTGTTTAATACTGTGCTGCCTCAAGTGATCTCACTGCGTAGACCTTTCCTGTACTTCATCAAAGGCAACAATACAAACAGGGTCACAACTAGAAACTGTTTAACTGTCAGTCTTAAATATTTTAACGAGCATGGGATCTGAGTAAAAAACATTTGGAAGAATGGTGTCTTAAATGTATTTGTTTTTGTTGATTCATTTTGTTCAGCATTACATACATAAAATGGATATGAATCCTTATTGGTTGTGCCTTGTCTATGCATTCCTCACCTTGCAACCACTTATTAACCAGAGTCAATCTTCAAAGTTACAACTGGCTTGCTCATGTTTTGAGGTCGGCAAACCTGCCTAGACTGTTGGGACAAACCTGCCAGCTGATCCCTGGAAATTAATGCCGCAAAGCCTTTTTGGGCTAAAGCTGTATTATATTATATACTGTAGAGCAGGCGTAGTTTCTGAAAGGCTTTGTATCATGTGTTGTCCTGAAAAGTGCACTGACTTTGGTGTGAAATCCCATTTCACAGGGGAAGCCCAAACAATGGAGCCACAGGCGAAGCGCTGGAAAGGGTTGGTGTGCGACGACTCCGACTCTGGGTTGCTCATCCCGTCCTGGCAGATGAGCAGTCGCAAGACGTCGAGCTGGTCAAGGCGTTGCTGCACATTGTCAACAAGAAAGAGACATCGCGGCTTCCGGGAGCTGAGCAGCCTGTACCCGTTGAATGGCCTTCAGCACATCAAGAGGGGCGGCGGTCAGGGAAGGACAGCCTCATCCTCTGGAAGTCCTGTGGCCTCGTCAGTGACGCACAGACATGAAAGTGATCAACATCGACTCTCTGTCCTCGGAGGAAGTTAGACGTGATGGATTAGGTGAGCCTTTTGGTGAAAGTCCCGCACGCCCCCCCTGACCCGACCCCAGTTTGAGGGCGCGAGCAAACACTGGCCTACGTCCTTTCACGAGGACAAACAGGTGACCGTGGCCCTGAGGGGCGAGCTCTTCAGTCCGCCTCAGAAGGCCAGGATGCACATGTACATGACGACGGCTTTAACAGCTGCCAAAGCAGGAAGGGAGTTGGGAATGAGGCGGTGGGGGCTGTGTGGTTGACCGGCAACGGAGAGAATCATTGCCGTGGGCCACGACTGCAGGGGGACCATCCTTTATCATGCAGCCATGGTCTGTATTGACCTGGTGGCTCAGAGCCAGGGCGGTGGATGTTATTCTTTTGACAGATACCCTGCTTGCGGGTTTACCTCACCAACATCTGACACCTGTCAGAGCGTTCCTGGTGCAGAGCGAGCGCTCAGCCGTACATATGCACCGGGTACGACCTTTACGTGACCCGAGAACCTTGTGTCATGTGGCCCATGGCGCTGGTACACTCCCGGATAGGTGGGTCTTCTACGGCGCTGCCTCGGCTGACGGGGCTGCAGGGACCAGATATAAAATCCACTCGCAGAAAGATCTGAACCATCAATTTGAGGTTTACAAAGGAGTGCTGGGCAGCAGTGCGAGGATCTTAACGGTCTGGGAGACCACAAAAGAGAGAGTGTACAGCAAAGTGAATAATGTATCAATATCAAAAATGAATGGGCATTTTAGTTTTTACAAATTATATTATGTTACATAGAATTTCTTTAAATAAACGGTTGAATCATTTAGCCATGTTGTATTGAGAGTAGTGTGTAGAAGATAATAAGGCTCCTTTCTTAGGCTCGTTGGAAGGATTAAAGATAAGTTGGTGACACTAAAGCCTGACTTTGGGTAAGATTCACACAGTGAAGTTAATTTAGGGGGGAATTACATTTGTAAGTGTTTCAGTGCATAGGTCCAGATGAGGTCACATCAGTGTTTATCTAGTGTTTGTACTTGTACGTTGAGGTTTTCACATTTGCCGCGGTTACAACCTACAGTAATAACTAAAATAACATGCTATTGTTTATCACAATCAGCTTCCGGCTGCAAAACAACAATGTTGAGTTGTAAAGGCTCTATCCCCCATGTGGACTCGACAGTATGAGCAACTCAAAACGTGTCAAAGTGGTTTTTCCACTACATTGTATTTATGTGATTAATTTCTCAGATGTGCATTTTGAATTGCTTCAAGCGTCGTTCTTCTTGTGCAATCTGCTGAACGCTATCATATCTATTATACCGGGGATGTGTTATATGCCTAGGATTGTCAGTGTTGCTTCTCAGGTCAATATGGTTTTCTAAAAAAGAAAAGAAAAAGAAATCTTGTGTTAAATCCTCTGTGATCTGAGAAAATCCTGAATTGACTGACTTTTCCTTGTGGCTAGTAACCAACTGTTTTCTTACATTCCTGATATTCTTTAATTATTGGGAAACATGCAATGGACAACCATTAGAGATGAACACACTTCGAGGGACACAGATTTTAATAAGATTAAGGATAGGAACTCTCGAGAGTATGGGCCAAACCAAGCAGGACTAGCTGCCTTGATGATGCCAAAAAGTCTAAATCTAAAGAGAGCCCCGATCCCAGAGCTACTGTAGACCTTCAGTAAACACTAACCAGACAACAGGATGTCTCACTTCTACACGCGGGACTTTATTTAGCATACAGGACGTAACATTCACACAAAAAAACTGTACAATGAAAAAGTCTGCCCTGTTTCGATTGAGTTACAAATGAAGAAATCATTCACATACCGAGGAAATGTGCAATAAAGAGTATTAGGATTCCTTTCTTCACTCAGCATGATACGTTTGAAGCCCATTACAAAATGAGAGTGTACGATAACGACGAGCCACAGGCCCGACCCTCAGGAAGACACGTCTCTGAAAAAATACATTTGGGACTCGGTAACAATTTGTGTTGCGTGTGATTTTTAGGGCAAAGAATAAAACAACCAACCAAAAAACTCGCTGATGCCCGGGCCAGCCCAGGTCTATGCAGGCCACAAATACATCATTAATATTCACATAAGTTAGTAATGCATATGGCATCCTGTCGTCTACAGACCTACTCCTGCTATTTTTTAACATTTCATCGTAAACCTGATACATCTAAACGACGACGGGACGTTTACACACACACACACACACACACATCGGCGGTATGGACTACACAGGAGTTGACTTCTGTTGCTATGAAACACAATATTACAATTCCTTATACTTGTTGATGCCGAAGATTCTCACTCGGTGTGTTGTGGCGCTTGGGGATCAGGACGCTCAGAAGTGAGGCAGTGTTTATGACGAAGGTGTGTGGTGTCGTACTTTGTGTAGAAACTTGCCAGGAAGTATCTGTGGAGAACAACAGACAGAACCCCCCCCCCCCCCCCCTTCCATTAGACATAAAAAAGGCGTAAAGGAAAACGAAAGTGGGCAGAACAATTATCTATAAAGTTCCTACTTTGTCAGTTTCCACATTAATTTATATGTGTGTCATGGTCAACAGTTTTAGAGATAATGATGATGAAATGCTTTCTTTTATGTCTGGTAGTATCAAATGTTCCTGGAGATCAGAAAATGACTCCAAAAACAACGGGATTTTGAAACGGTCACAAGGCGACTACCGGTGACTATGTTAACAACAAAGACCGTATCGATGGCTTCACAACCCACCGGCTATTCGGTATCTCTACCATCGTCCGGATTTAAAGGCCAAAACCGATTGAGGGTGATTGAGATTTCTCTGGCACGGTTGTCCAGAACAACGGGATCTGTCGGTCCCCTTTTAACTGTCTATGGTTAAGTTAGGTAGGCTTTAGGGAGGCCAAACAATATGTGTTTCCTTATATGGTATGTGATATACCATGCAATGAAAACGTAAAACAAGTCCCTTGAATTACACCAATAAAATACTACATTGGGTGTGGGGTGTTTTGGCCTCTGGACATACATTTACATTGCTACGTTTGGTTTTAATAAATGATATGTTTTGCCATGGTTACACCTTGCATTGCAGTCTTAAAGGAACACGCCAAGTTATTGGGACTTAAGCGTATCACCGTTACCCCCAGAGTTAGACAAGTCGAGCCCTTCTCAAAACAAGTTCCTATGTGAAATGGGAACACGTTGGCGTAGTACGTACATACATCTCACGTCTAAATCAGTGTAAAGACAGAATCACGTGATCTCTGATACTTACAGGATGATTGGGGAGATGGTGAAGAACTTTTAGATGACGTGAACTGCACGCCGTAGTCAAGCTGTCCCAATGTGTGAGAAGTGCTGGCTTTTCTTGGTCCGGGGTCTCAAACGGTGTCCCCTTCACTGCATGCATAAAGACATACATTCCCTGTAGAGACAAAAACACAGCGGAAGGGCAGTGCCGCAGTCTGTAAACAACAAGACCGGTCTTCTGTTTTCAAACTATTGTATGTTTTCAATAGTGTTCACGATATATAGAAATTAAAATGTAAAAGGAGAAGTTAGGCCATTCTCTTAGGACTGGTTCAGAGATTTTTTAGACAAATACAATGTCAAGCTTCTTTTTTGGGGCAGTTTGGCCTTTGTTTTTGACAGAACAGATGAAAGGAGATAGAGAGGGAATGACATGCAGCAAAGGGGCACAGGTCGGAGGAGTCGAACCCTGGCCCACTGCGTTGAGGGGTGAGCCTCTACATATGGGCGCCGCTCTACCAGCTGGCTATCGGGGCGCCACAATGTGAAGCTTCTAACTGTCCAAAAATCCGGGTTCATACGCATTTAACCAATACTTTTCAGCAAATTTCCATGACTATGTATTCCTGAAAATCTCAGTCAACATTATACACTAAGAATTAGAATCTGCGTTAAAGTCACCCTCAGAGGTGTAACAATAAAATGAATGACAATGTATGTGGTTCACAGTGGAATTGTATATCACGCCCAGAATACAACGTCAAGGTTAAGACGACACAAAATACTTCTTTTTTCTTTTTTTTTAATATATAATCCCGTATTAGCTTTGTTAAAATAAAATTCCCTGACTTTTCCAAAACTTTCTGGGTGTTTTTATTAACAAAACCTTTCCGGCCTAGAATTTGCATTTTTCAAATTCCATAACTTTTCCATTTTTTTCCCAAAATGTATGAACCCAAAAAACAAACTAGTGGGGATAAAATAATGTATGCGTGCGTGCGTGCGTGCGTGCGTGCGTGCGGTGCGTGCGTGCCCACTCCACCCACACACACACACACACACACAAACACAACACACACACACACACACACACACACCACAACACACACACACACACACACACACACACACACACACACACACCACACACACAACACACACAACACACACACACCACACACACACACACTGCCTCCTGCTATAGACACAACAAAAAGCATGGGATGATGCCGAGTTATTGCTAAGTTAGCTACCTTGGGCATGCCACTCATTTCCAATGCATGCCTCTAGTCAAAACCTAAGAATGCAGCTTTAATTGACAATCTGCATTACAGAGGGAAAGTTATGCAACTGACATGCTGACATACAGCCAAGCATTAATCAGCCCTGCGGTTGCATTGTGTGGAAAACAATAGCCCTTAGTGGACCGTGGCCATGTCTGTTAATATCCGTCCGTATTGGCTGTGAGACCCAATCCGTGTTAACGGCTCTGAGCTTGCACTGCTCGAAGATGTCACACACATCAGGTTTGTTTCTTCCTTTGAGGCCAGCCATGTAACAATGTAAGATTAGCACATGTGGAGTGGGAAAGTATCATGATGGGCCACGATTAGGTTGTCTCCCCAAAAAGAGAGCATATGTAAACTCAGGTTGTCCTCGGGTCCGTTTTCCTATATCATACTTCTTTTAACTATCCAGTTGTAATAACCCAAATACATTCTACTACCTTCATTAATTTTGGGGCGTTCTTATTCAATATAGCATTTGGAAAAAAGAAATTGAAGTGTTGTGAAATGTATTGAGTAAAAGTTGACATTTCCAGTCTGTGATTATCCATCAACATCCATTCCTTCATTTAGTCTCAATAATTCATCATTTCTGCTTTTCTAACTCAAACATTAGGGATAATTTCCTACAAATGAGGTTATTGACCAGAAATTCCTACAACAACTGTAAAGCGAAAGTTAATAAGTGGTGTTACGTAGTGGCAAACACTGGGAAAAGAAACGTCAAAAAGAAAGGAAAAATAAAACTTAAACATTGATTAAACCTCGTGTTGTCTTCCCGTTAACCATGAACTTGCCCTTCCAGGTCAAAATGAAAATGAATATTTTTGTTGTGCTTTTCTAATGTTTTTTTTTTTCGCGTTTTCTGATTTAATTGTCAATTTTTCCAGATTTTGGCGCTTTTTTTAAAAACCTGAGCTGGTTTAATAACAGGTTTTACACTTATTCTGGGAATTCATGGTCAACAAACTCATTTATGTCAAATTGTATAATAGCTTTTTAGTTAAAAAGGCAGAAGGATGAATTATTTTGACAAATAGTTATAGATCAGGGGATGATGAGTGGATCTCAGATGGGTAGATTGTCAAAGTTTAGTCCGGATACTGTTTGGAAAACCATTAAAAAAGATTTCAGATGGTAAGATTAAAATAACACCCCAAAATATCAGTGAAAGTACCGTAATCATTAAGTTTACCTGAAGAACGTTGCATGGAATCATTCATGTTATTCATGGGCATTTGTTGAAAGAAATCCATATTCTGATGTAAAAACATTTGAAACGGGTCAATTTGACCCGAGGATAACGCGAGGGTTAAAAGCCTAACAAAAGGTTGATTTTCAATTTCGACGGGAGGACAACACGAGGGTTAACGAGCCAGGCAAGGCCCACGGTAACACACACCCGGCTAAGCCTGCATGCAAGATTCATTGGCCTGAGAGGCTACAACTGACTGTGGTTTCAAACTGTTATCCAAAAACACCCTTAAAGCAAACGGGTATTGGTTGTTCGGAGAGAGATTTGACAATGAATGACCTGACTTGCCGTGACGTGCGGAGAGTGGGACTACACAAGTTGTGTATGACGTTGGTGAGAGTCCACACCACGGCACCGTGAAGAAGGGGATGTCAAGGCGCACAACGTGAAGTTCCCACACACCAGCGCGTAGGTCAGCCAGATCCCTCGACTGTTCATGACCCGAGTTTTAGGTTCACCTCGCTGTGTGCCACGCCCACGTTCATTCTGGTCTGGAACAGAAATATATACACACATATCCATGTATTTACACTTTATTGCGCTGTAAGCAGTCCAAAAGGGACTAAAACACTGAGAGATGCAAACAG
>NC_045743.1:18102996-18103090 GCF_008692095.1 Etheostoma spectabile | reverse complement strand
TGTTATTTTGTTGTCTGTCTTTTTTATCTACTTTTTATTTAGTTTTTTCTTGCTGAAAACTGCTGCTGGAATCTTCAATTTCCTCGCGGGAGTC
>NC_045743.1:18098940-18102986 GCF_008692095.1 Etheostoma spectabile | reverse complement strand
GATCAATAAAGAGAAGTCTAAGTCTAAATAAATTGAATTGTAGCTTTTTGTCCCCCGCTGTAGGAATCGAACAGGGGACGCTGTTGTCGTGCGTGAACGACATCGCAGCCGCCACGCAGCACACGGTGGCCTCTCACCTTGCGAAGCGCACACATCGCGCCATCCTGTTCTGCAAGGCCATCGGCCTGCTGCCATCCAGCGCTCCCACCTTGGTGAGTGCGTTACTTCACCTTGTATTTTATTCAAACGCATGCGTTGATATTTTTAGAAACTGTAACAACAATGCCAATGTCTAGAGTTGCAGTGATCGGGTGCTCTTTGTAGAAAATGGGACATTTTAACCTTATACATTTCTTTTTACTTCATTAGAAGGTTGCTTACAGGAATATAGACACTGTTACTGGAGTTATACTGATCTTATTTCCCTTGTGCCCAACAGCATGCTGTACATTAACATATTCTGTGTATAATAATAAAAAATACATAAAAAGTACATCAAAATTGTACCTTTTCAAAAGGTATATAAATAGTTTCTATATTTATCTTATGAATACTCACTAGTGCCTCAAACATGGTGAAAATAGTCCCCAACTAATATTTTACTCCGTTTGTTTGCTGAAAACTACAGTGCACTGCCCAGCTGTTTCAGGAAGTTAAATAGCCCCTTTTTCTTTCTTTTTTTGGGATGTATGTCCCCTAACGGACTTGGAGTTGAGAGCCACAGACAGGGTCGAGGTGTCACCAACCAACAAACACATTTAAAGGTTTTGGTCTTTTCATGGGATTTGAAGAAGACGAAAAAGAAAACTATAGAAGAACACCAGCCCCATCCTTTAAATCAGAGAAGACTGTGATAAGAGATGTGACGCTTTCATCCTGAACTCTTCTGTGACAGGTGCTGTCTGGAGGAGTTGCAAGCAATCAGTACATCCGCAAGGCTTTAACTCTCATCACTGACACCACGGGGCTACGCCTGCTCTGTCCTCCAGCCAAACTCTGCACTGACAATGGAGTGATGATTGCATGGTGTGTATCTTGACCTTTTAAGTAAAGCTTTGACGGCGAATCTGATTGGATCCATCCGAGATAAATGTATTTATTTCTTCTTCTTTTTTTTTTAAAACCAGGAACGGTGTTGAACGCCTGAGAGAAGGGAAAGGGATCCTGCCTCCATATGTGGATGTCAGCTACGAGCCAAAGTAGGTCCACACTAAACCAAGGATTTTCTGTGCAAGAAACCCATTGTAACCTTCAGCTCACCTTACTGGGGTTTTCCAGGGCCCGGCTGGGTGTGGACATGACGGCGGAGGTGAAGGCAGCAGCGATCAGGTTGCCGTCGGTCCGGATGAAGATCCCCGACTGACACACGATGGGTTTGTTCTGCACAGAAAAAAGTGTTTTGTCACTTCTACATTTTCCCTGGTCAGAGTATATACTGTGTATATGTTATAGTGTATGTAAAAGCACATTAAACATTATTTATTAACGAAGGTGTCTTTTACATCTTGATTTAAAAAAAAAAAAAAAAAAAATACAAAAAAACAATACTCCTACTTCCGATGTCATCAAACTGAAATCGGTTTTATTTTTCTATGAATGGATTTAAAAAAAAATAATACAGCCATTATTACAAAGAATTAGTTCAGCTTTTTAATACAGCATGTTGATGTCCAAACAATAAACTAGGGGTAATTGATTAATGTTCATCGCATGACAGCTTCCTTGTGTTGGGACAAGCAACTCCTTTTTGAATAAGACATTATTATATAATACTGGAGTATTTGAACATAATGAGAGGCTGAAACTGATCCAGAACTTTGCTGCTAGACTGCTGACTAAAACACAGTCTGAGCTGCACTGCTCTGGCTCCCTGTGTCCTCTACAATTTATTTGAAAGTCCTTGTATACAAAGCTCTCAGATCTTAGGCTTAGGGGCGGCCTACATCACACACTTCCTGTCCTATGATCCTTCCCAACCCCTTAAGTCACAGGTGTCCAATTCAAGGCCCGCAGGCCAGATCCGGCCCCTCGCCAATTTCATATCAATGTAAGTTCACAATATCTTTACGCTCACCAATTTTTTGTTGCTTTTTCCCACATTTTCATTGCTTTATTTAATGTTTGGGGCACTTTTTTTCCTATGATGGCTGAGGAACTTTTCTTGACTTTTTTGGGGCTTTATGTGAAAAAAATAAAAAGACTATATGAGGCATGCAACAATTTTGCAAACAAATAAACTAAACTAAGCATGTCTGTGTTTGGATAATGATTCTCATTTTCCAGCGTAGCCCTCAGGGAAGTTGTGTGTGCCCCCCCCCCCACCGCCGTAGATCATCTACTGCTGGTTTGCTAGTTACTCAAAACTCCACAAAAAGAACAGTGGTCATGCAGCTTTTCTAAGCTATGCTCCCAAACTGTGGAACAGCCAACCCAAAGATATCAGAGGCAGGCTCTGTTGATATTTCTAAACTGCATTTAAAGACATACGTAGATATGGCTGTAACCTGGCACAGCTTTTTACAATTGGTGTGCTTTATATGGAGTCCATCATGCTGTTTTTAAATGGCCTGTTTTGCTGGTGTTGCACCGGACTAAAACAACGCGTGCACTGAGACAAAAAAGCGTTGCCCCCCCCCCCCCCCATCTACACTTCGGGGAGACCGTGATAAGCCCTATTTCAACAAACAGTGGAATGTTCCTTTAAGCTTTGTTGGCTCCTTTTTCCCAAACCTGCATGCACTTCCATGTGATTGTATGTTACACAGAAAGCGGGGGGTTGCCACCTGAAAGCCAAGATCAAAGCGTATTATAAATACAGGTTATGGAGATATTAATTATACAGAGTACACCCCAGTACATCCTGTCTAAACCTAGTACAGGAGATGTAATATTGTCATTGAGGTGCAGACATGTTGGTTATTGGTTAAACATCCCCCTCTAGTGGTTACTTTATGTAAATGCACCTCAACACACAGAGGGGGGGGGGGTTGCTGATGACCAAATACAATATTTTTATTCAAGACAAACAGAAAAAACCATTGACATATGAATGTGCATGTTATGTGCCAGAGTTGGTCATCCATTCAGTGACTGATCATTTCCTGTTCAGAAAAACACTTTAGAAAGATTTACCTTCTCACGTCTGTCCTCTCGTACCACATCATCCACCTACTCTGGAAATTAAATGCAACGTCATCTCTTTTAAACTTTTCTTGGTAAAAAATCCCATGAATCCATGGTTTCCACATTTGAGAGCAATCTGAATTACTGACATACTGTAGTTTTCCACACACACTATGGTTTATTCATTGACTGTTCCTAAATACAATTGTTCAACTGGATCCAGATTTTTACCACATAAAAATGTACACACAACTTGTAAACGTGCATTTTACCATCGATTTTATTCAAACTTCTCAATCACCTCCACATGTGCCGTCATTTATGTAAGCCCTGCTTGTATTGGACATCCTTTCCTGGAAGTAAAGAAGTATTGGCAGTCACCTTTTGAATAAAATCCACCTCCATCTATGGATCTATACACTGGTGTGACATGCAGGTTAGAGGGCGGAAAAATCACAGGAAGTTGGGACAGTTGAAGCTCCTCTCTCTGGTGTCTGGTTCCTCTCAAATCTTATTCAACATGGCAGTCAGGTTACAGTTTCAAAGACAGGGATTCTACAACATATTGCAATCCTGTGGTTTCTTTTTTTGTTCTGCAAATTGAATCAATGTTTACCAAAAGACAAAAAATTTTAAAAAATAGTTTAAATGCTTACATTTAGTGGCCTGTAAATCCAGACCCAAATCAGAAAGATTAAGGGTCTGGCATCGAGTAATGAAAGTCGCCCATTTGAAAATCTCCCTGCACGTAATTGGATAACACTACAACCAATCACAGCAACACATGGGGTGACGTATCCAGAGCCCCATGCGCTTAGATACCAGCGGAGCCAACTGGTAGATTAAACTGTCGTCATCTGTTCAGCTGGCCTC
Organism: Etheostoma spectabile; assembly: GCF_008692095.1. Classification (NCBI taxonomy): domain Eukaryota; kingdom Metazoa; phylum Chordata; class Actinopteri; order Perciformes; family Percidae; genus Etheostoma; species Etheostoma spectabile. The sequence continues at coordinate 18,098,990 of NC_045743.1, read as the reverse complement.
AGGCCCCGCCTACATCAGATACATCGATGTGATTGGTGCAGCTCGGCTAC
>NC_045743.1:18095589-18098930 GCF_008692095.1 Etheostoma spectabile | reverse complement strand
TTAATGAGCAGCATTACTCGATGCCAGAGTAACTCAATGAGCAAATTCAAGATGTGCTCTCGTGAGAACTCTGGGTTTCCAGGTATACACTTAGTGGTATTTACACAGGTTTTCACAGGATTTGGTGACGTGTTTGCATAGTATTAAACTATGCAATGAGTGGCTAGTTTGCTGGCATGGAAAGATGTCTTGGGGACTCCAAATACCTTAACATTACTACTTCCTTCTAAAAAAGGAAAAATCCAGCCCAAATCTTGTAACAGCTAGGGCTGAACTGGTCAAGACACTGTAATATTCATTGCTATAACATTTTTATAGAAAAAAAAAAAAAGAACATCGGCATTATAAGAACATCGGAGGGTGGAGTCTTCCCTTCGCTCTCAAATTAATCAATGTACATAAAGTATAACAATTACCAAGATCCACTTCTTCCAACACTAGAGCTCATCATGTTCATAAATATTATACTCCTTGGCGCTGATCAGCCCGTCTTTGTCGTGGTCGCTCTTACGGAATATATCAGCCATGATCTTCTCGTAGAAAGGGTCGTCGCGAGCCTTCCCGCCCTTCTCGTACTCCAGTTTCAAGTATTCTTTCACCTGAAAATGAAAGGAACACTTCATTTTAACACTTTATTCGTATTATTATTTCATGTATATTGTATGTATGTATATTTTTCCAAGTATTTCATTTACACTTATATTTGTGCTTTGTGACTGATTTTTGCTGCTGTTACACAGGAATTTCCCATTTTTCTTGGGATCAATAAACATCTATCTATCTATCTATCTATCGTTCCCATTTCAGAATACATAAGACGTATTTCTGTCTATTTCTTTTATACGTGCAGTTTGAGTTTCCTAGACAACTGCTGAGTAGAAGCCATGGTGCTGATTGTTGGGGGGTGTCAGATGAGTCTGGGGCAAGGTCAGATGAGTCTGGGGCAAGGTCAGATGAGTCTGGGGCAAGGTCAGATGAGTCTGGGGCAAGGTCAGATGAGTCTGGGGCAAGGTCAGATGAGTCTGGGGCAAGGTCAGATGAGTCTGGGGCAAGGTCTGATGAGTCTGGGGCAAGGTCTGATGAGTCTGGGGAAGGTAGATGAGTCGGGGCAAGGTCTGATGAGTCTGGGCAAGGTCAGAGCGTCGGGGCAAGGTCTGATGAGTCGGGGGCAAGGTCAGATGAGTCGGCAAGGTCAGAGTCTGGAGGTCTGATGAGTTGGCTTTAAACCCTTAAGATTGACATCACCTGGTCTTTCCAGACAATGATTGAGAACAATCCATGACGCGGTCAGGTCTCAGCTTTCCAAAGGGAGGGGGGGGGGGGGGGGGGGGGTTTGCATGCTAGAAACTCTGCAGGGGGCCCAAACTTTGCAGATGCCATTTTTTGTTTTCTGTTATTTTGAAAGTTTAAATGATGGAAATAAAATCTAACTTTTTGTGACATATTATACGAATGTCTAATCTGTCATTTGATGCCTTTTGGAGATTTTTCCATCTTTTCTTGGCTTCTTTATGCACATTAATAAAAAATGTTACCTGGGGGGCCCAAACTTTCGAGCACCACTGTATATATGTATATATATATATATTTACAATTGAATTATTTAACTGCATTAATGTCATAGTTTACGCGCAATTAATCGCACCTTTTTATCTATTCTAAATGTCCCTTGATTTCTTTGTGTCCCATTATTTTTTCTCATTTTAATGTTCTTATTAACCTGGAAAAGTGGATCACTGGCACATAATCTACTGTAGTGTTCAGTTTTACACTGACGTTCTCACTTGGAGCAAATAATCTCACACAGTGTAACACTGTCCATCAATAAAAGGGTGAAAATAATACTTTGACACACACACACACACACACAAACACACGCACACATAGGTCTGAATCCAGACCGTGTTCCTTTCTCTGTTCTCCCCATGTTTGCGTGGAGTTCCTCCGGGTGTTCAGGTATAGTACCTTTACCTATTCCTGAGTTAAAGTGTTAAATCAGATTTCCACAGGTAGAGTAACCGGTGTTTAAAAAGGGGCTTGCACCCTATTTTGGTTAATCCAGCCATGATTATTACCTTCTCTGTCTGAGCTACTTTAGTGATGAGTACCAGATGATGTAGATGATAGTTACCTCAGCCTTTGTGAGACTTCTGTCTCTATCGAGGTCCATCTGTCCGAAGGCCTCCATGCTGCGCGGTCCCCTGGACACAGAGTAGACCTCCACCTCAAACACCACCGTAGCATTGGGCGGCACCGGATCTATGTCATCAGGGGGAAATAACAGCCGCACGGGAAGAGTTTAAAACACCACAAGCAATTATGATGCCATAGTTGTAGCTTATAATTATTGATTATTTGTTATCATGCACTACCGTACAGGGTGGAGTGTGACGACATAACAGGAAGCATTTTACTGAGTTTGTCTGGTGGTTCTGCTACATGTTCTGACTTCGTGATGAACTTAACAAAACAGCTACTAACTACGTTGATCAATGGATAAGGTCTACAAAATGTAAAGGCCCATAAGGATATGGCATTAATCCAGCAAGAAAAGAAAACAGTCTCAGGAGAGCGACATGCAATTAAAGCTGTTGATAGTTTCTTTACTGGGAGAAAAACAAGAACACGTAGCCTCCATTACATCTGTACAACACGGGGTTTTCACTCAGCAGCTCTTTAAACTAGAGCCCGACCGATAAAGGATTTTTAAGGCTGACAACAATACAAGTATTTGGTATTTTAAAAATCCGATATTCCGATCTATACAGTATATATATATTTTTTAAATCCAGAAATGCGTAACAAAACAGATTATCCTAACATTAGTTATGTAGTTATGTGTGAGTTCCCACTAAAATAATATGATAATAACTTGTTTTATTATCACAACAGAACATCAAAATATATTTAAATAATCAGTGTAGAGCGTCCTCTGGTGGACAAAATATGCAACGTCAACACTCATTAAATGGTTGACCGTCCGTTTTTATTTTATTTTGTAAATATTCATTTATCAGAATCAAGTGTTGGTCATTATAAATGATTCTGATGAATGAATATTTTTAAAAATGGATAATCGGTGATAATATCGGCCAGACGATATGTTGGTCGGCTCTAGTTTAAACTTTACATGTACGTAACTGCAATGCAAACTGTTGCCGAGACAACAAAAGCACAAACACTCAGCAAAACCATTTCCTCCACCATCACAACATCATAACAAAGACACCAACATGAAGAGGTTAGTGAGAAATAGCAGTTAAAGATAAAACGCTAATAGTCAGCTGTTAGCGCTCCAATGCATGCAGAAAGAGTGAAATGAAGTAAAAACCTTAAAACCT
>NC_045743.1:18093482-18095579 GCF_008692095.1 Etheostoma spectabile | reverse complement strand
TGCTCACAGTACATGCCATGGGGGGGGATGAGTAGCAAACACTGCAAGGGGTGTGATGCCTTTTCAACTAAAGTGCTGTAAAAGAAAACAAGACAACATGAAGGCAGCTCCTCCAACACAGAAACAATACTACACAATAATCAGCATAAATAGGAGTTGTATTGTTTGTGACTCGTCACGGTGCAATCTTCCTATTGGTTGCCAGGCTGAGGTGGGAGGGGCTTACCTAGTCGCAGACACTGGGCGAGTTTACAAAAAGGAAGAAGAAGAAGCTGGAGTCAGAGTTCACAACGAAAGACGTGTTTCTGAGGAGAAACCTCTTCCCCCGTTCAAGTTGTGTTAATATTATTGTCCTATTCTGAAAGGTCCCATGACATGGTCTTCTTTGGATGCTTTTATATAGACCTTAGTGGTCCCTAATACTGTATCTGAAGTCTCTGTACAGTATTAGGGACCCCTAAGGTCTATATAAAGAGACTTCAGATACAGTATTAGGGACCACTAAGGCTATAAAAGAGACTTCAGATACGTAGTATGGGACCACTAAGGTCTATATAAAGAGACTTCAGATACAGTATTAGGGACCACTAGGTTATATAAAGAGACTTCGATACATTATGGGCCCACTAAGGTCTAATAAAGAGACTTCAGATACAGTATTAGGACCACTAAGGTCTATTAAAAGAGACTCATACAGTATTAGGGGACCACTAAGGTCCTATATAAGACTTCAGATACAGTATTAGGGACCACTAAGGTCTATATAAGAGACTTCAGATACATTATTAGGGACCACTAAGGTCTATATAAAGAGACTCAGATACAGTATTGGACCACTAAGGTCTATATAAAGAGACTTCAGATACAGTATTGGGACCACTAATGTCTATATAAAAGAGACTTCAGATACAGTATTAGGGGACCACTAAGGTCTATATAAGAGACTTCAGATACAGTATTAGGGACCACTAAGGTCTATATAAAGAGACTTCAGATACATTATTAGGGACCACTAAGGTCTATATAAGAGACTTCAGATACAGATAGGGACCACTAAGGTCTATATAAAGAGACTTCAGATACAGTATAGGGACCACTAAGGTCTATATAAAAGACTTCAGACAGTATTGGGACCACTAAGGTCTATATAAAGAAACTTCAGATACAGTATTAGGGACCCTAATCTATATAAGAGACTTCAGATACATGATTAGACCACTAAGGTCTATATAAAAGAGACTTCAGATACAGTATTAGGGACCACTAAGGTCTATATAAAGAGACTTCAGATACAGTATTAGGGACCACTAAGGTCTATATAAAGAGACTCATATACAGTATTAGGACCACTAAGGTCTATTAAAGGACTTCAGATACAGTATTGGGACACTAAGGTCTATATAAAAGAGACTTCAGATCAGTTAGGACCACTAGGTCTAAAAGAGACTTCAGATACAGTATTAGGGACCACTAGGTCTATATAAAAGAGACTCAGATACAGTATTAGGGGACCACTAAGGTCATTAAAAGAGACTTCAGATACAGTATTAGGGACCACTAAGGTCTTATATAAAGAGACTTCAGATACAGTATTAGGGACCACTAAGGTCTATAAAATAAGAGACTTCAGATACAGTATTAGGGACCACTACAGGTCTATATAAAGAGACTTCAGATACAGTATTAGGGACCACTAAGGTCTATATAAAAGACTCAGATACAGTATTAGGGACCACTAAGGTCTATTAAAAGAGACTTCAGATACAGTATTAGGGACCACAGGTCTATATAAAGAGACTTCAGATACAGTATTAGGGACCACTAAGGTCTATATAAAGAGACTTCAGATACAGTATTAGGGACCACTAAGGTCTTATAAAGAGACTTCAGATACAGTATTAGGACCACTAAGGTCTATATAAGAGACTTCAGATACAGTATTAGGGACCACTAAGGTCTATATAAAGAGACTTCAGATACAGTATTAGGGACCACTAAGTCTATATAAAGAACTTCATACAGTATTAGGGACCACTAAGGTCTATATAAAGAGACTTCAGATTACCGTAATTAGGGGAACCCTAATGTCGATATAAA
>NC_045743.1:18074160-18093457 GCF_008692095.1 Etheostoma spectabile | reverse complement strand
AAGGAAAGGAAGTGAGTATTTTGACTCATTTAGGGACTCTTGGGGATCAATAAAGTATCGTACATCTAACATTCCCATTTACATGTAGCCATGCAAAACATTATTTTCAGAGTTTCCAGCCCGGGTGACGGACTTGTTGGACCGCGTGAACGCAGCGTGCCCTTTTCATTCCTTAAACCAGCTTCTTGAAAAGGTCGGCATAGCGATTGTGGGGCATAGCCAAAAACTTGTTGATATCCAAGTCTCCTGATAATGTTTAAAAGTAGCTGTGTGTGACCCGATGGGCTCAGTAGGCAGAGCAGGTGCACGTTTCCATAGAGGTTTATGGCTCGATGCAGAGGTCTGGGTTTGAGTCCGACCTGTGACGATTTCCTGCATGTCTTCCAACGCCCCCTCACCTAGCTTCTCCTGTCCATTAAAAAGTGGAAAAGCTAAAAAAAAAATTAAAAAAAAAGCGGTTTCCCTTCTATAGGGTCTTGCAAATTGTTGGCTGGTTGGTTTGTATAGCAACGCACAGAGCTGACCATAAGCCAAAACAGGCAAGAGGCCTTAAACTACGGTAAAAACCCAGAGACACATATCCGAATGCGCTGCATACATGTCCAAAGAATGCCTCTAAAATGAATAATAGTGGAATACTGCCATGTCTAATCGAAAAATGCTATATCCAGAAAAAGGCCTATTGAAAATCCGACCGGAATATGCTGTTCACATAACCTCTATCAAATTCAGGATATTGCCATATTCGTAATAATAGTTGAATATTGGTGTGCATGTAAAGTACTCACTGACATCACTAACACTGAGATGTGCTGCACACGGCCCAAATCAGCATTTGGAATTCCAGGATTTAGTCTGCACCTCTTCCTGCCTTCATCTCTCTTGGCACATTCTGTGCTCTCCGCGCAGAGTAAACACTCCACACACAGCCACGGTAACGGCGCCTCAACAAACCAAGATCGACAAAAATGCCGTCTGTCGGGCATGCCTAATTCATAGGGAGTGTTTTTGCCCTGATATCTGTCACTACCTCTGCCCTGCAGCCGTGCAGCAGTCAACAGGTGCATCGCACAGTCACAAGGCAAGCTAGGACACACATGACAGTGATGTTCGTAATTAAAATAAGTATGGATAGAATGAAAAAGCACCAATCATGAATCAGACAAACCTGTGCAACCACACTTAGACAGTGTTTGCTGTAGCGTGGGACTGAGAAATCATTCGAGGTTGTGAAAAGCTCAAGCACGGACAACACCTTTAGCAGGGGACGAGTGTTTGTTCGAGAGTGTGCACTTTCTGTGTGAAGCGTGAAGGGACCGAAGCGGCAGCACTTGTGCAGCGACCGCAGAAAACATGAGGGGAAATAGGAAGTATTGGGGCTATAAATGGGCACATCAAGATCAATGTATTAGTCGTGTGGCGTCATCCCGGCCTGGGAAATCAGCCGTGTATTGGCTCTGGAGGAGCTTTGTGATGGCGTTTCTTAGCTTAATGGGGACACACATTTAAGAAAAATCCTGTGCATTTACAGCACCAAGCATAGGAGCCTCAGCTGCGTCGGACTTTTGAAAGTAGTTTTATATTCTGTCTCCTGCAAGTCCCCTAACTTCACAGAAGTGCAATACTGACTCACTGGAATGTCCCTTAAGGCTCGTGATTGCATGTACCTTGGCTAGAATAGTCACAAACCCATGCTAAAGGTGATTAAAAAGAGAATAAAAAAACATATTTTGGAAATGGACTTAATGCCTTAGTAAAAAAAATTAGGAAATCAACCTTTAAGGACACCAATTGTCTTTTGGATTGAATATGTATTGTAAATAAATAAGTGTTCATTAAAACAGGGGACATAAGTATACACCCTCCCATGTTAAATTCCCATAGAGGCAGGCCGATTTTACTATTAAAGACCATTATTTCATGGATCAGGATACTATGCATCCTGATAAAGTTCCCTTGGCCTTAGAATTAAAATAACGCAGACCATGCAGACTTCTTCTTTAGTTAATGGATATGAGGCAAAGAGTCGGGATTTTAAATCTCTTTTTGCTCTGGAGGAGTTAGGCCTCTGGCTTTACAGTGCAGTATAGGCCATTTTTATTAATTCATAGAGCACTCAGTGTATTATTGTTCGTCACCTCACAACGTCCCTGGTCTAGCCATCTTAACATGCTTGATTACATCAATCCTCAATGTTCTCTACAGTTCTTTTAGTTGGCTTTCAGTAAAAAAGTGCATGTTTTGGGAGAACAGGACCGTAAATAACAGTTCATACAATAGGTGCTTGGAGGCCCAAGAAATGCTAAGATAACCATAGATTTAAAGATGTGAAAGGGCTATTGGCCGGAGAGTGTGGAAATTTCCTAGCACATGTCCTCTAGTGTGCTAAGTCACTCTCACTTCAGTGACTTAGCACACTCACTAAGCTGTGTGTTAGGGCTTAACCGCCACCCTAGCACAGTGACTCAGTGGATAGCACTCTGCTCACAGTGAGAAGGATTTGGTTCAAATCCAAGTCCTTCTGAGCCTTTCTAAACCAGTTTTTATGTTCTCCTTGTTTGCATGGGGGTGCTCTGGTTTCTTCCCTCCATAAAGACATGCATGAATTTAAAAATCTACAAGTGGTCTTCACTTTCGTCTGAGTCAGTGTATCACAAGAGTCATTTGTCAGGTTTTGATATCTTAATCCTATCCACCTCTTCCAACCACTAAAGCTGTAACTGATCCCACATATTGCTCAGGGTAGATGGCTGTGAGCAAGAACACTTTTTTGTGTACAACAGTCTGGGACGCTTACTAAGGTAATAGCAACCTAGCACTATATCTTCCTGTAAGCTATACCAGACAACAGCTCCAATGGTTTGGCCTTTCCTCCTTAATTTACTACTAGCTAACAGCTCAGTCTGCAGCAATAACTAACCCCTGATGTGTCTAAAATGTAATCCTTTAATTCATTTCCCCTAAAAAGACTCAGACTGGAAACGAGATTGATTGTTTCCTAATGCACAGAAGGGATGTGAGACTTCCGAGGTTTAGCTTGTGAGTCATCATCAGTAATCTGGTCTCATCACGTGCCACACACTTTTTTTCGTGCTGCTGACCATAAAATATGAATCACAGAACGGATCTCAAATATAGAGAACAGTTTCCAAGGTCAGTTGTCCTAAGCGTCCAAAATGACCAATATGTCAGGGAATGATAGGTAGAGCAAACTGATAGGAAACTATACTACAATATACTGCGCATTAAGATAACAAATTATTATTCCTACATTATTTTTACTACTCTATGTCTGTATTTACTGTCCCATGAAGCAGTGCTCAGTTTTCCACTTTCTATCAGACTACGGTCTACTGTACAGGACAGAGAGAGGTGTGTCAGTAGTCCGGATCAGCCCTCCAGCTGTGACCAAGGAGACTAGAAGGTCACATTAGAAAACCAACAGAAGATAAAAACCCAGTCCTGGTCTCCAACCAGGCAGCAATGTAATAACCTAACAACAAGTGAGTGTTCTGACCAGGGGTGCACATACAGTTTATAAGTGGTAACTGTGTTATAACAGGATAACACGTATTGATGGGGATGCTAGCTATTCACTTTCAAACCGGCGCACAGCGCGTGGACTCCTCAGGGACTACTAGCTAACACAAACGCTGCAAAAGCGGCCAACTACAATCCTAATTAACTTTGAGTGAAGTTAAGCGTTGGTATTTGAAGAGACGTATTTCTATTGCTGCTTGGCTCAAAGCCATCGGAGCCTAAACCGGTATGAAGAAGTCCCACATGCTGCGTAGCTGCTGTTAGGCCATGACGTTAACCGGGCCATTACACTACTAGCTTTCTGGGTTTTGAGTGAGGTTATTTCTCTTTGTATAAGCATATATTCTGTATCTTACATGTTAGGATGCAGGGTGATAAGTTAGACATATTGAGCGCTATTTAGTGCGCATTTACACACCTTTGTGGCGGTTAACCGGCGAACATCCGCTCGCGCCTGTATGCGTCACAACTGGCCATAAGCGCCAGTCGTGCCATCATACCGTGGTGCAGGCGGCTTGTTCCGTACTTGAGACCTACTTTTCACTGGCTTCTTCAGGGCTGACACATCCTTTTAGCGTTCGTCCAGCTCCACGGCCCCTTCGGTTTTGTGCAGTACGAGGAACGGGGCGGTGCGGGGCGCGGCGCGGTACGACGCGGCATGGAGGACCTCAGTGAGGGGAGACGGGTCTGGCATCAACGGAGGGCGGTTGCCGAAGCAGCCGCGGCGGCGGGTCGGGAACCAGGTCTTCTGTCTAGAGCCGGGCAAGGGACGCTTGAGGGTGGCTTCAAACAATCCTTCAGCACTATCGAAAACCTAAACTGGAACATCTCCAACTGTCAGGCAATTAGAGAAAAACGTCGTGGTGCCAAAAAATATATCCGGTAGCGACTGACTGATGGTTGTTGAGATATCTGTCCGACCACGTTGAGAGTCTGAGGGGCGATGACTCAGAGGCACCGGCGTCCTAAAATAAAACAGCGCACGTTCCCGCCCCCCCACGGCTCCTATTGGTGGCGCATCGTGATGCCCGCGTCAGACATGACTTATGACGCTGTGAAGTTTGCCATTGGTGTGTCTTTGTGTCTATCAATTTGTATCATTTTTTGGGGGGGGGGGGGGGGGGGTTATAGCTTTGCTTATAAACGTCATATAGCTATTAATGACAGTGTTTTTAGTAATTACATATGGTTGGATGTAAGATCCTGTATCGGCAATATAGGCTATTTTAAATAAGTAATTGAATGCTAATAGGCCAGTTTTCCTTAGGAGGTGAAATGAATTTATTTAGTATTAATGAAAAATATAATAGGCATGTTTGCATGTTGCTACCACGACGTTAAGAGAGCTGCTAAGGCATGGAGACATGCTGTCCATGGAGCTATAAGCAATAGAAAGAAAAAAGCTTTTAAAAATGAAACTGAAGAAGTTGTGTAATGATAATCGCTGTACCTGTAGTCACATAGGGGTGGGGAGCTTGGGTGTGTGTGTGTGTGTGTGTGGTTAGAGTGTGTTTGTGTGTAGGTGGGGGGGGGGGGGGGGGGGATACAGATGGATGTGCCTGTATGTTTATGTGCTTTATGAAGACTATTTAATGTGCAATGTTTCATGTTTGTTTTTTCTGACTGTTAATACCTTCTAGGGACGGCATGAAAATAGCAATAGCTATAAACGCGTACATTGCATCTGTCCCTATCAAATAAACATTGTTTTTAATGAAACCTTTGCTACATGTTGATTCACAGGCAATTGTACATGTATTTCATTCTCATGTATCAAAAATGTGAGGTGAAAGCAAAAAATAGGTACATACCATAACTAACAGGTACATAAAGCAATGCTATACTAGTGAAAAGCTAAATGTCAGACATCTGTTGTAGAAGTTGTTGTTCTTAGTTAGCAGCAACACTCTCCATGTGAAGTGTATTTCACTATTTCTGTTTACATATTCCAAAATTCTAGTTGTTCATTCACTCCTACAACACAAAATAATCTAGGTGTTTCATAGCATAGATAATATATACACATAACATATATCATACATGTATATTTTAACATATATATGTACATATATACAAAATTAAACACATACCTACACATACATATATGTACATACAATTTATACACCTATACATATACATATAAATACAGTCGATGGTTGTATTAGATCTTTAGCAGGGGGTCCGCGACCCCTAGAGGGTCATCGAGTTACTGCAGGGGCGCAGCCAAATTATATTTTATACGTTTTTTTATTTCAAAAATTAAAATATTTGTGACTATTTAACGTAACATGTATCTAATATAAAGCCTTTGCCTAAAAACTACTAACAACCCCTGATTTATAACATGCTAGGTCTGTAGAGTGAATGAGTTACGTTGCCCTTAGGGAGTCTTTCAGTAGAGTTTACAGTCCAATCTCTCTCAATACATCCATGCTTAAATAACATAATACATCATGAGTCCGATGCGGCCTTCCTAAAGGCCAGGGCATGGCTTGGTCCAGTTAAGACAAGGAAGAGGGATTTAGAGAACTTGGAAACAGAAACCCTGACAGTCAGAGCTCCGGGCACACCAGTCCCATTTCTCCACGTCCTCGGTGTGTCCAGACGTCAGAAGTTGCCGAACGCACGGCGGCACGATGTGGAGGATAGCGAGCTGCGCGCTGTGGCTGGTTGTGGGTTCCCAGCTCGGTTTGTGGGTGTTTGGGGGACAGCGCTGAGCTGGACGGCGACGTCCGGGTCGAGGTCTTGTTCAAGCCCGAGCAGTGCACCCCAAGAGGTAAAAGAGGAGATCTGATGAACGTCCATTACACGGCTTCCTCGCCAAAGACGGTTCTCAGTTCTACTGCAGGTTGGTGGTTCGAGGAAAACTTTTGCAAGCCAGTTTGATGTGTTTTAAAGTCAACATGCAAATTTAGCGTGCTTTATTACTGTTTATAGGTATACGTGTAGTTTAGCGTCCAAATTTCCCCTAACGTAACGTAAAGTAACCCTAACCCTATCCTAACCAGCTCCAGGTCAAATCCATATAACCCTAACCAGTCGAGTCTTGGCGTGCCCATAGTTGGATTTGGGACTCTAAACTGCAACATATGCCGTGCTGGCATGCTTTGTGTCTACATGAAGATTGGTCACTATAGAGGTTTCACATTACACTTACATTAAATGCTAAGGTCCTAATACTGTATCTGAGTCCTTATATAGACTAGTGTCCAATGTTCGAAGTCTCTTTTATATAGACCTTAGTGGTCCTAACTGTATCTGAAGTCTTTTATATAGACCTTGTGGTTCCCAATACTGTTCTGAAGTCTCTTTATATAGACCTTAGTGGTCCCTGATACTGTATCTGAAGTCTCTTTTATATAGACCTTAGTGGTCCCTATACTGTATCTGAAGTCTCTTTATATAGACCTTAGTGGTCCCTGATACTGTATCTGAAGTCTCTTTTATATGACCTTATGGCTGCTATGTATCTGAAGTTCTTTATATAGACCTTAGTGGTCCTGATACTGTATCTGAAGTCTCTTTTATTAAGACCTTAGTGGCCCTGATACTGGATCTGAAGTCTCTTTATATAGACCTTAGTGGTCCCCGAATACGTATCTGAAGTCTCTTTATATAGACCTAGGGTCCCTAATACTGGATCTGAAGTCTCTTTTATATAGACCTTAGTGGTCCCTAATACTGGATCTGAAGTCTCTTTATATAGACCTTAGTGGTACCCTATACTGTATGAAGTCTCTTTTATATAGACCTTAGTGGTCCCTAATATGTATCTGAAGTCTCTTTTATATAGACCTTAGTGGTCTAATACTGTATCTGAAGTCTCTTTATATAGACCTTAGTGTCCCCTAATACTGTATCTGAAGTCTTTATATAGACCTTAGTGGTCCCCTAATACTGGATCTGAAATCTTTTTTATATAGACCTTAGTGGTCCCCTAATATGTTCTGAAATCTTTTTTATATAGAACTTAGTTCTATCCGACTATAACTACTGGAGAGTCTGCTCTTGAGACTTGCTATCCTTTGAAATGTAGTTTTTCTTGGACGGCTGGTCCCCTAATGAGCTGGATGTGTCCTGTAAATTCTACTGATGTGAATCCTGATTATTTTATTTTGGTACTGTTTTGTGTAGTCGATCGACAAAGCCGGGCACCCCAGTGGTTTGTGCTGGGCGTTGGAAAGTCATCAAGGGCCTCGATATCGGGATGAAGACATGGTCCTGGAGAGAAGAGAAAAATAACGGTTCCCCCCGGTGGCCTTCGGAGAAAAGGGCAAAGGTAAGTAATTTTAAACGGGATTTTGTATCAGGAAAAGTTTTTATTACCCACGGCTAAATCATAGATTTACACAATATTACAGTACTTTAAAGGCTTTTAGTCCTAGTATGGTTCAGACTCAATTCCCATAATGCAACTTGATGCATCATTTCATTAAACACATACACGTCTTATAACTACACGCCCCCGTGAAACGTAGCTCCAACCCTGAGCCGAGATACCCTGATGATCACTACTAATCACCAGGTTATTTGGACCACTAGGTCGTTGTAAAAAAGACTTCAGATCCAGTATTAGGGACCACTAAGGTCTATATAAGAGACTTCAGATACAGTATTAGGGACCACTAAGGTCTTATAAAGAGACTTCAGATACAGTATTAGGGACCACTAAGGTCTATTAAAGAGATTCAGATACAGTATTAGGGGACACTAAGGTCTATATAAAGAGACTTCAGATACAGTATAGGGACCACAGGTGTAATAAAGAGACTCAGATACAGTATTAGGGGCCACTAAGGTCTATATAAGAGACTTCAGATACAGTATTGGGACCACTAAGGTCTATTAAAAGAGACTTCAGATACAGTATTAGGGGACCACTAAGGTCTATAAAGGGACTTCAGATACAGTATTGGGTACAACGGTCATATAAAGAGACTTCAGATACAGTATTATGGGACCACTAAGGTCTATATAAGGGACTTCAGATACAGTTTGGGACCACTAAGGTCTATATAAAAGAGACTCAGATACAGTATTAGGACCACTAAGGTCTATATAAAAGAGACTTCAGATACAGTATTAGGGACCACAAATGTCTATATAAAAGGAGTCAGATACAAGTATTAGGGGACCACTAAGGTCTATGAAAGAGACTTCGAGACAGTATTAGGGGACCCCTAAGGTCTATATAAAGGAATTCCAGATACAGTATTAGGGACCACTAAGGTCTATAAAAGGACTTCAGAAACAGTATTAGGGACACTAAGGTCTATAAAAGAGACATTCAGATACAGTATAGGGGCACTAAGGTCTATATAAAGAGAACTTCAGATACAGTATTAGGGGACCACTAAGGTCTATATAAAAGAGACTTCAGATACAGTATTAGGGACCACTAAGGTCTATATAAAGAGACTTCAGATACAGTATTAGGGACCACTAAGGTCTATATAAAAGAGACTTCAGATACAGTATTAGGGGACCACTAAGGTCTATATAAAGGGGCTTCAGATACAGTATTAGGGGACCACTAAGGTCTATATAAAGAGACTTCAGATACAGTATTATGGGAACACTAAGGTCTATATAAAGGACTTCAGATACGTATTTTGGGACCACTAAGGTCTATATAAAGAGACTTCAGATACAGTTTAGGGACACTACGGTTATTATAAAAGAGACTTCAGATACAGTATTAGGGACCACTAAGGTTATATAAAAGAGACTCAGATACAGTATTAGGGGACCACAAGGTCTTGTAAAGAGACTTCAGATACAGTATTAGGGACCACTAAGGTCTATATAAAAGGACTTCAGATACAGTATTAGGGACCACTAAGGTCTATATAAAGAGACTTCAGAACGTATTAGGGACCACTAAGGTCTATATAAAGAGACTTCAGATACAGTATTAGGGACCACTAAGGTCTATATAAAAGAGAATCAGATACAGTATTAGGGGACACTAAGGTCTATAAAGAGGACTTCAGATACAGTATTAGGGACCACTAAGGTCATTAAAGAGACTTCAGATCAGATATAGGGACCACTAAGGTCTATATAAAGAGACTTCAGATTCAGTATTAGGGACCACTAAGGTCTTATAAAGAGACTTCAGATACAGTATTAGGGACCACTAAGGTCTATATAAAAGAGACTTCAGATACAGTATTAGGGGACCACTAAGCGTTATATAAAAGAGACTTCAGATACAGTATTAGGGACCACTAAGGTCTATATAAAGAGACTTCAGATACAGTATTAGGGACCACTAAGGTCTATATAAAAGAGACTTCAGATACAGTATTAGGGGACCACTAAGGTCTATATAAAGGGACTTCAGATACAGTATTAGGGTACCACTAAGGTCTATATAAAGAGACTTCAGATACAGTATTATGGGACCACTAAGGTCTATATAAAGGGACTTCAGATACAGTATTTGGGACCACTAAGGTCTATATAAAAGAGACTTCAGATACAGTATTAGGGACCACTACGGTCTATATAAAAGAGACTTCAGATACAGTATTAGGGACCACTAAGGTCTATATAAAAGAGACGTCAGATACAGTATTAGGGGACCACTAAGGTCTATGTAAAAGAGACTTCAGATACAGTATTAGGGACCACTAAGGTCTATATAAAGAGACTTCAGATACAGTATTAGGGGACCCACAGGTCTATATAAAAGAGACTTCAGATACAGTATTAGGGACCCCTAAGGTCTATATAAAAGAGACTTCAGATACAGTATTAGGGACCACTAAGGTCTATATAAAGAGACTTCAGATACAGTATTAGGGTACCACTAAGGTCTATATAAAAGAGACTTCAGATACAGTATTAGGGACCACTAAGGTCTATATAAGAGACTTCAGATACAGTATAGGGACCACTAAGGTCTATAAAAGAGACTTCAGATACAGTATTATGGGACCACTAGGTCTATATAAAGGGACTTCAGATACAGTATTTGGGAACACTAAGGTCTATATAAAAGAGGACTTCAGATACAGATTAGGGACCACTACGGTCTATATAAAAGAGACTTCAGATACAGTATTAGGGGACCACTAAGGTCTATATAAAGAGGACTTCAGATACGTGTTAGGGACCACTAAGGTCTATATAAAGAGACTTCAGATACAGTATTAGGGACCACTAAGGTCTATATATAAAAGAGACTTCAGATACAGTATTAGGGACCACTAAGGTCTATATAAAAGAGACTTCAGATACAGTATTAGGGACCACTAAGGTTCTATATAAAGAGACTTCAGATACAGTATTAGGGACCACTAAGGTCTATATAAAGAGACTTCAGATACAGTATTAGGGACACTAAGGTCTATATAAAGAGACTTCAGATACAGTATTGGACCACTAAGGTCATATAATGAAGTCTCTTTATATAGACCTTAGTGGTCCCTAATACTGGATCTGAAGTCTTTTTTACACAGACCTTAGTGGTCCAAATAACCCTGGTGATTTAGTAGTGATGTCATCAGGGTTATCTCGGCTCAGGGTTGGAGACTACGTTTCAAACGGGGGCTGTGTAGTTTAGAAGACGTGTATGTGTTTAATGAAATGATGCAATCAAGTTGCATTATGGGAATTGAGTCTGAACCATACTAGGGACTAAAAAGCCTTTAAAGTACTGTAATATTGTGTAAATCTATGATTTAGCCGTGGGTAATAAAAAGCTTTTCCTGATACAAAAATCCCTGTTAAAATTACTTACCTTTGCCCTTTTCTCCGAAGGCCAAGCCGGGGGGAACCGTTATTTTTCTCTTCTCTCCAGGACACATGTCTTCCATCCCGATATCGAGGCCCTTGATGACTTGTCCAACGCCCAGCACAAACCACTGAGGGTGCCCGGCTTTGTCCGATCGACTACACAGAAACAGTACCAAAAAAATAAAATAAATCAGGATTCACATCAGTAGAATTTACAGGACACATCCGAGCTCATTAGGGGGACCAGACGTCCCAAGAAAAACTACATTTCAAAAAATGATAGCAAAGTCTCAAGAGCAGACTCTCCAGTAGTTATAGTCGGATAGAACTAAGGTCTATAAAAAAAGAGATTCAGATACAGTATTAGGGGACCCTAAGGTCTATATAAAAAAGATTTCGATACAGTATTGGGACCACTAAGGTCTATATAAAGAGACTTCAGTACAGTTTAGGGGACCACTAAGGTCTATATAAAAGAGACTTCAGATACAGTATTAGGGACCACCCTAAAGTCTATAAAAAGAGACTTCAGATCAGTATTAGGGACACAAGGTCTATATAAAAGAGACTTCAGATACAGTATTAGGGGACCACTAAGGTCATATAAAAGAGACTGTCAGATCCAGTATTAGGGACCACTAAGGTCTATATAAAGAGACTTCAGATACATAGTTAGGGACCAATAAGGTCAATAAAAGAGACTTCAGATACAGTATTCGGGACCACTAAGGTCTATATAAAGAGGACTTCAGATACAGTATGGGACCACTAAGGTCTAATAAAGAGACTTCAGATACAGATCAGGGACCACTAAGGTCTATATAAAGAGACTTCAGACAGTTATCAGGGACCACTAAGGTCTATTAAAGAGACTTCAGATACAGTATTAGGGACCACTAAGGATATAAAAGAGACTTCAGATACAGTATTAGGGACCACTAAGGTCATATAAAAGAGACTTCAGATACAGATCAGGACCAAAAGGTCTATATAAAAGAGACTTCAGATACAGTATTAGGGACCTTAGCATTTAATGTAGAGTGTAATGTGAAACCTCTATAGTGAGCAATCTTCAGTTAGACAATACAAAGCATGCCAGCACGGCATATGTGCAGTTTAGAGTCCCAAATCCAACTATGGGCACGCCAAGACTCGACTGGTTAGGGTTATATGGATTTGACCTGGAGCTGGTTAGGATAGGGTTAGGGTTACGTTACGTTACGTTAGGGGGAATTTGGGACGCTAAACTACACGTATACCTAATAAAACAGTAATAAAGCACGCTAAATTTGCATGTTGACTTTAAAAACATCAAACTGGCTTGCAAAAGTTTTCCTCGAACCACCAACCTGCAGTAGAACTGAGAACCGTCTTTGGCGAGGAAGCCGTCGTAATGGACGTTCATCAGATCTCCTCTTTTACTCTTGGGGGTGCACTGCTCGGGCTTGAACAAGACCTCGACCCGGACGTCGCCGTCCAGCTCAGCTGCTGTCCCCCAAACACCCCACAAACCGAGCTGGGAACCCACAACCAGCCACAGCGCGCAGCTCGCTATCCTCCACATCGTGCCGCCGTGCGTTCGTGGCAACTTCTGACGTCTGGACACACCGGAGGACGTGGAGAAATGGGACTGGTGTGCCCGGAGCTCTGACTGTCAGGGGTTTCTGTTTCCAAGTTCTCTAAATCCCTCTTCCTTGTCTTAACTGGACCAAGCCATGGCCCTGGCCTTTAGGAAGGCCGCATCGGACTCATGGATGTATTATGTTATTATAAGCATGGATGTATTGAGAGAGATTGGACTGTAAACTCTACCTGAAAGACTCCGCTAAGGGCAACGTAACTCAGTCACTCTACAGACCTAGCATGTTATAAATCAGGGGTTGTTAGTAGTTTTTAGGCAAAGGCTTTATATTAGATACATGTTAACGTTAAATAGTCTACAAATATTTTAATTTTTGAAATAAAAAAAACGTATAAAATAATAATTTGGCTGCGCCCCTGCAGTAACTCGGATGACCCTCTAGGGGTCGCGGACCCCCTGCTAAAGATCTAATACAACCATCGACTGTATTTATATGTATATATGTATAGGTGTATAAATATGTATGTACATATATGTATGTGTAGGTATGTGTTTATATTTGTATATATGTACATATATATGTAGAAATATACATGTATAGATATATATGTATGTGTATATATATTCTATGCTATGGAAACAACCTAGATTATATTTGTGTTGTAGGAGTGAATGAACAACTAGAAGTTGGAATATGTAAACAGGAAATAGTGAAATACACTTCACATGGAGAGTGTTGCTGCTAAACTAGAAGAACAACAACTTCTACAACAGATGTCTGACATTTAGCTTTTTCACTAGTATAGCATTGCTTTATGTACCTGTTATGTTATGGTATGTACCTATGTTTTGCTTTCACCTCACATTTTTAGATACATGAGAATGAAATACATGTACAATTGCCTGTGAATCAACATGTAGCAAAGGTTTCATTAAAAAAACAATGTTTATTTGAATAGGGACAGATGCAATGTACAGCGTTTATAGCTATTGCTAATTTCATGCCTGTCCCTAGAAGGGTATTAAACAGTCAGAAAAACAAACATGAAACATTGCAACATTAAAATAGTCTTCATAAAGCACATAAACATACAAGGCACATCCATCTGTATCCCCCCCCCCCCCCCCCATACACACAAACACACTCTAAACACACACCACACACACCACACCAAGCCTCCCCACCCCTATGTGACTACAGGTACAGCGATTATCAATTAACAACTTCTTCAGTTTCATTTTTAAAAGCTTTTTCTTTCTATTGCTTATAGCTCCATGGACAGTGTCTCCATGCCTTAGCAGCTCTCTTAACGTCGTGGTAGCAACATGCAACATGCCATATTATATTTTCATTAATACTAAATAAATTCATTTCACCTCCTAAGGAAAACTGGCCTATTAGCATTCAATTACTTATTTAAATAAGCCTAAATTGCCGATACAGGATCTTACATCCAACCATATGTAATTACTAAAACACTGTCATTAATAGGCTATATGACGTTATAAGCAAGGCTTAAACCACACCCCCCCCCCCCCCAAAAAATGATACAAATTGATAGACACAAAGACACACCAATGGCAAACTTCACAGCGTCATAAGTCATGTCTGGACGCGGGCATCATCGATGCCACCAATAGGAGCCGTGGGGGGGCGGGAACGTGCGCTTGTATTTATTTTAGGACGCCGGTGCCTCTGAGTCATCGCCCCTCAGACTCTCAACGTGGTCGGACAGATATCTCAACAACCATTCAGTCGCTACCGGATATATTTTTTGGCACCACGACGTTTTTCTCTAATTGCCTGACAGGATTGAGATGTTCCAGTTTAGGTTTTCGATAGTGCTGAAGGAGTTGTTTGAAGCCACCCTCAAGCGTCCCTTGCCCGGCTCTAGACAGAAGACCTGGTTCCCGACCCGCCGCCGCTGCTGCTTCGGCACCGCCTCCGTTGATGCCAGACCCGTCTCCCCTCAGCTGAAGGTCCTCCATGCCGCGTCGTACCGCGCCGCGCCCCGCACCGCCCCGTTCCGCTCGTACTGCACAAAAACCGAAGGGGCCGTGGAGCTGGACGAACAGCTGAAGAAGGATGTTGTCAGCCCTGAAGAAGCCAGTGAAAAGTAGGTCTCAAGTACGGAACAAGCCGCCTGACACCACGGTATGATGGCACGACTGGCGCTTATGGCCAGTTGTGACGCATACAGGCGCGAGCGGATGTTCGCCGGTTAACCGCCACAAAGGCTGTGTAAATGCGCACTAAATAGCGCTCAATATGTAGCTAACTTATCACCCTGCATCCTAACATGTAAGATACAGATATATTGCTTATACAAAGAGAAAATAACCTCACTCAAAACCCAGAAAGCTAGTAAGTGTAATGGCCCGGTTAACGTCATGGCCTAACAGCAGCTATCGCAGCATGTGGGACTTCTTCATACCGGTGTAGGCTCCGATGGCTTTGAGCCAAGCAGCAATAGAAATACGTCTCCTTCAAATACCAACGCTTTAACTTCACTCAAAGTTAATTAGGATTGTAGTTGGCCGGCTTTTGCAGCGTTTGTGTTAGCTAGTAGTCCCTGAGGAGGTCCTACGCAGCATGGTGCGCCTGGTTTGAAAGTGAAATAGCAGTAGCATCCCCATTCAATACGTGTTATACCTGTTATAACACAGTTACCACTTATAAACTGTATGTGGCAGCCCATGGTCAGAACACTCACTTTGTTGTTAGGTTATTACATTGCTGCCTGGGTGGAGACCAGGACTGGGTTTTTAGCTTCTGGTGGTTTTCTAATGTGACCTTCTAGTCTCCTTGGGTCACAGCTGGAGGGCTGATCCGGACTACTGACAACACCTGCTCTCTGTCCTGTACAGTAGGACCGTAGTCTGATAGAAAGTGGAAAACTTGAGCACTGCTTCATGGGACAGTAAATACATAGACAATAGAGTAAGTAAAAATAATGTAGGAATAATAATTTGTTATCTTAATGCGCAGTATTAATTGTAGTATTAGTTTTCCTATCATGTTTGCTCTACCTATCATTCCCTGACATATTGGTCATTTTTAGGACGCTTAGGACAACAGTGACCTTGGAAACTGTTCTCTATATTTGAGATCCGTTCTGTGATTCATATTTTATGGGTCAGCAGCACGAAAAAAAGTGTTGTGGCACGTGATGAGACCAGATTACTGATGATGACTCACAAGCTAAACCTCGGAAGTCTCACATCCCATTCTGTGCATTAGGAAACAATCAATCTCGTTTCCAGTCTGAGTCTTTTTAGGGGAAATGAATTAAAGGGATTACATTTTATGACACATCAGGGGTTAGTTATTGAGCTGCAGACTGAGCTGTTAGCTAGTAGTAAATTAAGGAGGAAAGGCCAAACCATTGGAGCTGTTGTCTGGTATAGCTTACAGGAAGATATAGTGCTAGGTTGCTATTACCTTAGTAAGGCGTCCCAGACATGTTGTACACAAAAAGTGTTCTTGGCTCACAGCCATCTACCCTGAGCAATATGTGGGATCAGTTACAGCTTTAGTGGGTGGAAGAGGTGGATAGGATTAAGATATCAAAACCTGACAAATGACTCTTGTGATACACATGACTCAGACGGAAAGTGAAAGACACACTTGTAGATTTTTAAATTGCATGCATGTCTTTATGGAGGGAAGAAACCAGAGCACCCCCATGCAAACAAGGAGAACATAAAAACTGGTTTAGAAAGGCTCAGAAGGACTTGGATTTGAACCAAGATCCTTCTCACTGTGAGGCAGAAGTGCTATCCACTGAGTCACTGTGCTAGGGTGGCGGTTAAGCCCTAACACACAGCTTAGTGAAGTGTGCTAAGTCACTGAAGTGACTGATGTGACTTAGCACACTTAGGACATGTGCTTAGGAAATTTCCACACTCTCCGGCCAGATAGCCCTTTCACATCTTTAAATCTATGGTTATCTTAGCATTTCTTGGGCCTCCAAAGCACCTATTGTATGAACTGTTATTTACGGTCCTGTGTCTCCCAAAACATGCACTTTTTTACTGAAAAGCCAACTAAAAGAACTGTAGAGAACATTGAGGATTGATGTAATCAAGCATGTTAAGATGGCTAGACCAGGGACGTGTGAGGTGAATCGAACAATAAATACACTGAGTGCTCTATGATTAAATAAAAAATGGCCTATACTGCACTGTAAAGCCAGAGGCCTATAACTCCTCCAGAGCAAAAAGAGATTTTAAAATCCCGACTCTTTGCCTCATATCCATTAAACTAAAAGAAGAAGTCTGCATAGTCTGCGTTATTTTAATTCTAAAGGCCAAGGGAACTTTATCAGGATGCATAGTATCCTGATCCATGAAATAACTGGTCTTTAATAGTAAAAATCGGCCTGCCTCTATGGGAATTTAACATGGGAGGGTGTATACTTATGTCCCCTGTATTTTAATGAACACTTATTTATTTACAATACATTATTCAATCACAAAGACAATTGGTGTCCTTAAAAGGTTGGATTTTCCTAATTTTTTTTTACTAAGGCATTAAGATCCATTTCCAAAATATGTTTTTTTATTTCTCTTTTTAATCACCTTTAGCATGGGTTTGTGACTTATTCTAGCCAAGGTACATGCAAATCACGAGCCTTAAAGGGACATTCCAGTGAGTCAGTATTGCACTTCTGTGAAGTTAGGGGACTTGCAGGAGACAGAATATAAAACTACTTTCAAAAGTCGACGCAGCTGAGGCTCCTATGCTTGGTGCTGTAAATGCACAGGATTTTTCTTAAATGTGTGTCCCCATTAAGCTAAGAAACGCCATCAACAAAGCTCCTCCAGAGCCAATACACGGCTGATTTCCCAGGCCGGGGATGACGCCACACGACTAATACATTGATCTTGATGTGCCCATTTAATAGCCCAAATACTTCCTAATTTCCCCTCATGTTTTCTGCGGTCGCTGCACAAAGTGCTGCCGCTTCGGTCCCTTTCACGCTTCACAACAGAAAGTGCACACTCTCGAAACAAACACTCGTCCCCTGCTAAAAGGTGTGTCCGTGCTTAATGAGCTTTTCACAACCTCGAATGATTTCTCAGTCCCACGCTACAGCAAACACTGTCTAAGTGTGGTTGCACAGGTTGTCTGATTCATGATTGGTGCTTTTTCATTCTATCCATACTTATTTTTAATTACGAACATGTCACTGTCATGTGTGTCCTAGCTTGCCTTGTGACTGTGCGATGCACCTGTTGACTGCTGCACGGCTGCAGGGCAGATGTAGTGACAGATATCAGGGCAAAAACACTCCCTATGAATTAGGCATGCCCGACAGACGGCATTTTTGTCGATCTTGGTTTGTTGAGGCGCCGTTACCGTGGCTGTGTGTGGAGTGTTTACTCTGCGGAGAGCACAGAATGTGCCAAGAGAGATGAAGGCAGGGAAGAGGTGCAGACTAAATCCTGGAATTCCAAATGCTGATTTGGGCCGTGTGCAGCACATCTCAGTGTTAGTGATGTCAGTGAGTACGTTTACATGCACACCAATATTCAACTATTATTACGAATATGGCAATATCCTGAATTTGATAGAGGTTATGTGAACAGCATATTCCGGTCGGATTTTCCAAATAAGGCCTTTTTCTGGATATAGCATTTTTCGATTAAGACATGAGCAGTATTCCACTATTATTCAGGTTTTAGAGGCATTCTTTGGACATGTATGCAGCGCATTCGGAATATGTGTCTCTGGGTTTTTACCGTAGTTTAAGGCCTCTTGCCTGTTTTGGCTTATGGTCAGCTCTGTGCGTTGCTATACAAAAACCAACCAGCCAACAATTTGCAAGACCCGATAAGAAGGAGAAACAGCTTTTTTTAATTTTTTTTTTAGCTTTTCCACTTTTTAATGGACAGGAGAAGCTAGGTGAGGGCGTTGGAAGACATGCAGGAAATCGTCACAGGTCGGACTCAAACCCAGGACCTCTGCATCGAGCCATAAACCTCTATGGAAACGTGCACCTGCTCTGCCTACTGAGCCAATCGGGTCACACACAGCTACTTTTAAACATTATCAGGAGACTTGGATATCAACAAGTTTTTGGCTATGCACACACATCGCTATGCCGACCTTTTCAAGAAGCTGGTTTAAGGAATGAAAAAGGGACGCTGCGTTCACGCGGTCCAACAAGTCCGTCACCGCTGGGAAACTCTGAAAAATAATGTTTTGCATGGCTACATG
This sequence comes from Etheostoma spectabile, assembly GCF_008692095.1. Lineage (NCBI taxonomy): Eukaryota > Metazoa > Chordata > Actinopteri > Perciformes > Percidae > Etheostoma > Etheostoma spectabile. The sequence goes on along the minus strand of NC_045743.1, from coordinate 18,074,369 downwards.
TAAATGGGAATGTTAGATGTACGGATACTTTATTGATCCCCAAGAGTCACTAAATGAGTCAAATACTCACTTTCATTAGCCGTGAATGCAGACCAGAAGCATCTGGTCCGTGCCATGTAATGCTTCAGTTTAAAAGGGTCCTTGTGAGGACAAGTTTGGCTTTTCATGGAAATTAGATTTAACGTTAAAGCTACAGTGCGTAGTTTCTG
>NC_045743.1:18072577-18074150 GCF_008692095.1 Etheostoma spectabile | reverse complement strand
GAGGAATTCTAAGTAATGACAACACAGCAACAACACAGTTGCTTGTAGCCAAGGAGGACATGGTGGATTAAAAAAAAACATGATGGACTCTTCAGAAGAAGTGATTATCTTTGCTTGATTTTCTTCTGCGACGCAATCTTCTAAACATAGCCATACTGAGAAAGAGAGTACAGAGAGTTGTGTGGAGCTGACAGTCTTAATTAGCTTTGGATCATCTCATTTGGCGATGGCTTGAATGTAACAGACGTTCATTATTATAAAAAAGACATGCACTAAAGCTTTAAAGGTCACTTTGAACAACATTATGACTTCTTCAATGGGATGCATGGTCTCTAGAAACAGGATGTTAAGAGAGGGACAGTAGACCATACTGGGGTTATAAGTATGGAGAGAAAATGACTCTGATTTGAGAGGACAACCACATTTTGAATGCTGATTGTGTACTGAGCGGAGTTAGCCCCACTCCAGACCCTGCTGCTGTGTCATGACCAGCGTGTGAACAGGCCACAGTGTTGGCTTTATTAATCCAAGAGCCACAGAGGGCTGGCCAGGGCCGAAGATGAGAAAATCCCTGGAATTTAGACCTGGTCTAACACTGCCGCCAAACCTATGTGTCAGTTCACACGTAGTAGTGGGCCAGTGGGTTTGTGTAATCTATATATTAGAGGTACTGGACTAGCTCTAAGTACTAACCTGCATTCACTAATGGTGGTATTTGGTGTTGTCAAAAGATTAAAAAGCATAACCATTGTATCTATAACCCTTATTTCTGTTCTTCATGATTAATTATTTGCAGGCATGAATGTTGTTAGAACTGCATTTCCCAACACACAGAGTTGGGAGCGAGTGAACCATGTAGCAGGGTTAAACAATAAGGGTTGCCTGATGGACGGGGGCAAGTAAAACAACAAAAAGTACATATACTGTAACAACCCGCAAAAAGTTTCAATCGTTTTTTTTCAATCACCATCGTATACATTTTTTTTTTAAATCGTGCTGTTAAAATATTTGCATAAAAAAGGTCTCATTTGCAGTTATTCTAAGTTTAGAAACTAAAAAATACAAATCTTCCAACTTAAACTATGACACAAGTAGAAATGAGGGCAACATGCATGCGGTCAGACAAATTACAGATAGAAACTACTGTCTTTCTGGTAAGGTCATTATTGCAATTGATTTAATAGTTTTTCTTTTAAATAACTCCACTTTCAGTATTTCAGTATTAACTTTAACATTGTAAATCAAGATGTGTTGCTTTTGATAACCTTTAAGAAACCAGACAAGGGAAAAAGAAGAGCCTAACTTTAAACCCTGATGTAATGACATGACTAAGTATAGAAGCCAATAGTTTCCATTGATTATAACCTCCCCCCCAACTGATGTTGTGTTTCCAGTAAACGGGTGCTTTGAGCGAAGGAGAGGTTGCTGTGCCTCCATTTCTGTGACGTGTTGTGTGTAAACAGTGTAACCTACAAATGTTTATGCTGTTTCATTACGACCATGTTTCTTTTTTTACAAGTTATCATACTTGTAAAATGAACAATGCGTCTTCTCCATCTCTGCATCAGTAAAT
>NC_045743.1:18070189-18072567 GCF_008692095.1 Etheostoma spectabile | reverse complement strand
TACCGTGGTCTATTTAAGAAAGCCGTGAACGGGCACTTATCCCAGCTATCTACACCTGGCTGGACATAGCTTCACCTTCTCATCCTGGTTATCTACACCTGGCTGGACATAGCTTCACCTTCTCATTCTGGTTATCTACACCTGGCTGGACATAGCTTCACCTTCTCATCCTGGCTATCTACACCTGGCTGGACATAGCTTCACCTTCTCATCCTGGCAGCGCTTTATTTAAACTGTGTGTGTGTGTGTGTGTATGTGTGTGTGTAGCTGGTCTTCTTCTGCTACTGTGTGTCTAATCTAGGTCATTAGCGACTGGACGTGACATGTGGGCGTGGCAGCATCAACGATTCCATTTTATTATTTGAAATTTGAGATTGTGACTTAACTTCGGTCGATTTCGATTTAAAATCACACCCTTATTATTTCATGCTCAGTGACTTATTTCCGAGAAACTTATCAGCATGTTTTTGGTAAACACAAGATTTAAAGCAGTGCTTTTGCATGATTCTTTGTAGAGAAAGTCATTCTTTCAGATCTGTTGATTAAATCAACGAGCTATCGATTAGTCAACAAAATCAAATGAGGGTTAGTCAACTAAGAATTTCTTTAGTCGAGGACGGCCCTACCGTGAAGCAGGTTGTACTTTCTTAATGCAGATCTCTTTTTGCATTGCACATTACACAGCCATAACACAGAGAAAAGTATAATTCAGTTTTTGGCTTGGTATTTTCCATAATCAATATTACATAACTCTCATCAGGGCTCATCTCTACTACTTTAACCCATTTCTGTTTCAGTCCAGCTTTAGTTCTGTTCTTGTCTGTGTTGTGCTGCACTATGAAGGCTGCACTATGAAGGCTGTCCCACAAACAAACACAAACACACACACACACACACACACACACCTCTGTGGCCAATGCTTACACTTGGATTGCATATTTCCAGCATGTGTGGCTCCATCCCTCACTAATGTGATAAGACTATCAACAGCCACAGATAAGCTCTGTGTTGACACTGGCAGGACTGGTGGGAACAGGCGTTATCGTGGCTCGTGCTAAAGGGCAGTTCTTTTGGCGTATAAACCATGCCTTAATGGCAGTTCCACTACTACATTGACATAAGAAATGTTATATTGCATGTCATTTAGCTGAAGCTTTGATCCGAAGGGACTTTCAATTAAGTGCTTTCAACCTTGAAGGTACAAACTCCAGACAACAAGTAGTAAGTGCAAGTACATTAGCTTCAAATAGCATAATAATAGCATAATAACCACAAAGAGCCAAATGAAAGTGCAGCTGTAAAAATATATATCTTTTTATTTTTATTTTTTACAAAGGTACGCTCTGAAGAGATGTGGTTTTTAGCCTTTGGCGGAAGATGTGTAGGCTTTTGGCAGTCCTGATGTCAATAAGGAGCTTAATCCAGGACAGCAAACAGTCGGGATTTCGTTAAGTAATTAGTAGTCCCTTGCTGTGAGGGGACAGAAGGCAGGTTGGCTGATGCAGAGCGGAGTGGGCGGGTTGGGGTCTAGGGTTTGACCGTGCCCTGGATGTAAGCTGGGGCTCAGTAAGCCCAGTAAGCAAGTACTAGTGTCTTGAAGCGGATGCGGGCAGCAGCTGGTAACAGGAGCGGTGTAGTGGGAGAGATGTTCCTACTATATCTGCTCATTAGGGGTAGGAGAAAAATATAATCCTAATATTTCTAGAACCCCATTAATGAAAATCACAATACAAATCGAGTCTCCACCCATGTACCGTCAAAGAATTGATTTGGGACAAAAGCATAATGTCCCCGCCCTACTGCTCATCCCATGTATTTAACTCCAGAGGTCCTACCGTTCACACGTGTGCTTTGTCTGTCTACCACTTTCCAAACCTAGGAGAAGAACTGCAGGCATTCTCCCCAGTTTGGAGGACTTGCTCTTCTACACAGTCGCAGAAGGCCAAGAGAAGATTCCTGCTCATAAGTTTCTCACAGTAAGTCCAAATCCAGGTCAGCGTGGTGCTTGGTGCTAATGTCACAGCATTGATAACACCCAGCTCATGTATTTTCACTTTTGATTGTTTTCTTTACATTGTTTCCATTCAGAGGTTTTTCTAAATACTCTTCATTTTAGGCGCTTAAAGCCACCGGGCTTCGCACTGGAGACCCCAGACTGAAGGAATGCATGGACACCCTTAAAGAAACTCTAAGGAACACCAAAGATGGCGTTACGCTGGACAGGCACCTATTCAAGAAGTAATGTTCTAAATCTCATCATGTACATACTAATAATGTATACTTTATTAATCCTGCAAGGGGAAATTATAATTTACACTTTGTTGTTCTTATACACATTACAACACACATTACACACAGGCCTGAATTACACACACATG
>NC_045743.1:18062482-18070179 GCF_008692095.1 Etheostoma spectabile | reverse complement strand
ATACATGCACTAAATGGAGAGATGTCAGAGCGGACTGGACCCTCTCCAACGACCAGTCCACTTTTTTTAGAAAGATAATTTTTGGGGCGTTTTCCCGCCTTCAAATTTTTAAGAGGACAGTTAAGCGAGAAAGGGGGAAGACATGCAAGAAATCGGCCCAGGTTAGATTCAAACCCTGGACCTCTGCATTGAGGCATAAACATCTCATGTGCGCCTGCTCTACCACTGACCCACCCTGGCCACTGCCGGCCCTGTTTCAACACAGAAAGCTGCTCCCTGCCCGGCTAAAGCTAATATAGAAGAAACAAGGCGTCTGTCCCAACTAACGTAATTGAACGTAACACCAAACTACAACAGCAGTTTTATCCACCCCCTCTATGGCCTGTACTACTGGATCTGACTGGGAAACCGAAGAGGCCGGCGGGTCCACTATCTCTTCACCACCGCTCGCCATGCTCGCCCTTAGCGCGGGCTATCTTTGACTGACTAAAACCACATAGATAGGCGGAGGCGAGTACATACGATGCGCGCCAATCAGAGCTAAGGCGGGGCTACAGATTAGGTGTCCCTAAAGAACCCACGTATCTAACAGTAGTTTTGCATTACAATAGTTCCATATTACATTAATTAATTTACATGTGAGGTTTATTTATTTTTAAACTGTGTATGCTCCGTGTAAATTTATGCACCAAACTGTGACGCCCGTACATTTTTGTTCAATGTGAATACATGAACCGCTCCACCCCTAGTGGCAGGGTTATAATTTTTACTTCTTTTTTTTTAAATTTTAGTTCATTTTTAGTGTTTTTGAGTTTCAGTTTTTAATCAGCTTCAGTTCATCAAAAACATATTGTTCACGTGATGTTTTGTTTTAGTTTCAGGTTGAGTGTGCTATAGTAACCCTGCCCAGTGGGAAAATCACAACTTCCTTCCTTTCTTCAATAAAAAAAAAAAGTAGAAGTCAATAGATTTTTGTCTACAGGATGTTACTCATTATTTAGTTTCACTTCTAGTGTGTGTGTTTTGGTGCCGTACTGGAAAATCATTGTTCTCTAAGTACCCCGCCCGTAGCTGCCAGTAGTTTCTCACATGACGCTGATGGGTCAGAGTCACGCTGGCTCAGACCCAAATGCATCACTTGAAGCCTGACAACAATGAGTTTCCTGTGATCCCGCGAGATCTCGTGAAATAGTGAGAATCCAGCTGCCGTGCAAGGGAAACGCCACAGTGGTCGACACTCATTTGTCCACAGAGATGCTTCACTTTGCTCCAATTGTTTGGCCGTGGTGACTAGTAGTAGTAAGTCGATTTTATTTATAGTATCAATTCATAACAAGAGTTATCTGGAGACCCTTTACAGATAGAGCAGGTCTAGACCACACTCCAGAATTTACAAGGACCCAACAGGTCTAGTAGTTTCCTCCAGAGCAAGCAACAGGGCGACAGTGGAGAGGAAAAACTTCCTTTTAGGAAGAAACCTGGGACAGACCCAGACCCAAACCCAGACCCAGACCCAGGCTCTTGGTAGGCGTTGTCTGGCGACCTGTTGGGGTTAAATAACAGTCACAAAAAATAGTAGTTTGTAGTTATTCGTTGTAGTAGTTCATGGCATAGCAGGGCACTGTGCAGCATTACAAGGCCCAGCAGGACGCAGCAGGATGTAGCAGGACGTAGCAGGGCACCGCGGAACGTGTAGCGGGACCATGGCGACAGCTGAAAACATGATTTTGGATCCTCCCTGATCCAAGGAAACACGTTAGTAACCACTCAAATGTGAGCATCAACACGTCCCGTAAACCGTTGGAAAATGTCACAGACGCCATGAACGTGGTTTCCTACACTCTGTGGTTGTATCATTTATCACTGTATGGATTCACATTGGATCACACTATATGGCTAAAAAAAGCAGCTGATCAATATGTTTATGATGAAGCCTCTTCATCAGACCCATTCTTTACCATTCACATAAGTTTGTCAGACTTCAGGGTTGCAGACGACTTGGTTGACAAACTTTTGCCTCCAACTGCATGCAGTCCCAGTGTTACAGCATGCTATTTGTGGTTTATTCATCAGGTGTGTCCAGAGCAACATTGTCCTGCTCACTCAGGCCTTCCGCAAGAAGTTCGTCATCCCCGACTTCCAGTCCTTCACCTCCCATATTGATGAGCTGTATGAGAGTGCCAAAAAGCTCTCTGGAGGACAGGTGTGTCCTTTCATCCATGCCTCTTTTTTTCCCATCATAATGATTTTAGTTTGTTCTAACAGTGTGGTTTCAGTCTGCATTCAGCTGGGATGTGTAATCAGTCCTTGATTGCACATCCAGCAACACTCGGATCTGATTGAAAACCACTGTATTAGCACGCTGCCATCCTACACGTAAAGGAAAAATCCACCCCAGGACATGTAAATAAGAAATATCATAGTGGTGTTCCCAGCTAGCTGATACTTTAACATATCGTTGCAGGAATCTCTTTGGCAGCTCGCTTCTGTATTTTACATGCTAGCTACAAAACTGTTGAGACCTGTTGAAAAGGAGAGCAACATGAAAAAAGAGGAATCATGGTGATGATTAGGACTGATTTTTCAAATCAATTCCGATCCACAAGGTCCAGATTCAATCACCTTTCCAGTTGCATATCAATTAGGCTAGGGGAAAATCAGTTGCAATACCAGTTTAGCATGGATGTAAAAGAGATTCTGCTGTAAAGTAACAAGCAACCCTCAAATATCTTTTATAACGCACCAGGTCAGGGGTTTCATTAAAGGTGCTCTAAGCGATGTCACGCGTGTTTTAGGCTACATTTGTTGTCACGTACACAAACATCTCCTCACTATGTGCTAGCTGCCTGTCCCCAGAACACACTGTAAAAAACATCTCACTATCTGATAGCTGCCTGTCCCCAGAACACACTGTAAAAAACATCTCCTCACTATCTGCTAGCTGCCTGTCCCCTGAACACACTGTAAAAAACATCTCCTCACTATCTGCTAGCTGCCTGTCCCCAGAACACACTGTAAAAAACATCTCCTCACTATCTGCTAGCTGCCTGTCCCCAGAACACACTGTAAAAAACATCTCCTCACTATCTGCTAGCTGCCTGTCCCCAGAACACACTGTAAAAAACACGGTCTCTGTAGACAGCCCGGGGTATAGAAACGGCAACAAAAAGCTAATAACTGACCAGAAGAATTTGGGGGTGGGGGGTCAGTACGCATGCGGAAGCACTTTTTACTTATACATCCATGGTGAAAAGGCATATAGTAAAAGACCAATTTCTGGATACTATGAACAAAGATTGCTTTTAATTGGAGAATCGATTATTTTAACCCAGCCGTAAAGATGATTCCCAGATTAAATGAACCCCCCACAGTGAAACTTGCAGGTCTCGGCTGAAAAAGCATCTGGCGACTCCATAATATGTTAAGGAGATGGTACATGTTAGTCTACAGCCTCCTAAGACCATCAGAAGAGTTTATTATGCAGAATATGCAGAAGAAGAGACCTTTTTCACAGCAGACATTTTAACTTGTCAAAGCAGGAGAAGCACAGCTGGAATTGATCTACTCTGCAGGGTGGTTGTCAAAGATCTCTGTTTTAAGGTGTCAAAAACAATCATTTAGTGTGAAGCAAAGTCCAAAATGGAGAAAGAAAAAAAAAACATTCTCAAATTGAGTGAGCTTCAGTGTGTATGTACTAAAGCAAAGAAACATCTCTGGGGGCTGTGATAAGGCATCCGGGAACTAAAAGGAGATAAAAAGCTCAAAGTAAACTTTCTAAAGAAACTCCCTCTGATATCTGAGGGTGGACGGTTTTCCTCTCTGGTAAACAGAGGAAGATTTGACCTGTCAGTTTTTTTTTGTGTATTGCTAGTGGTGTTAGCTTTCCATTAGAACCTGAGGCCAGGCAGACGTCAGCGGTGTGAGGTGAACCGCTGCCGGGCCGACACTCTTTCAGCTGCTCTACCTTTCTTTCAGGTCGCGGACTACATTCCTCAGCTCGCCAAATTCAGCCCTGACCTGTGGGCCGTGTCTCTGTGCACCGTGGACGGACAGAGGTGAGACCGAGTCAGGAGCAGGGCCGAGTATTACATTTTTTAAATGTTTGTATGATGTCTATCGGTTAACGTTATAATGGCAGCTCTGTGCCGTGGGCATTCCTGAGTGAAATCACTGAGTCCAGGTTACCGTAGGTCAAATCAAGACCAAATGGAGACCAGGGGTTTCAGTGAAGAAAGTCAAATATCAGAATATTCTTGACCAAATACCTCAATTGCGATATTGCAGCGTTGACTATCATTGGTATTAATCATCAGTAACGTAGATGCAATGACTAAATGGGTAAAGGCAAATTATAAAACAGTTAGCACAGTCTGGTGGGTTCAGGAAATGACATCACTTCACTGTAATGCAGCCTTTATAACCAGGAAAAAACAACACGCATGTCATATTACGATATCCAAAATCTGAGACGATGTCTAGTTTTATATCCCGATATTAATTTATTATCAATATATTGCCAAGGCCTACTAACAAGCCAGTTCAGATTTTTTTTTTACTGCAGTTTATGAAACTAATTATCGTGTTTATTAGTGTTGTATAACTGTTGAATAAAATCCCCCTTGAGTTTGTAAAATGTGTTTAATCTAAAGTGCCTCGATGATTAATGATCCGTGGATGGGGCCTTACTGCAGGTCATGGCGGTGGGCAGAATAAACCGGAACATTAACATGAGTAGTACTATTACATGTGGTTTAACAAACACTCTTTGTGAAGAAGACTATATGTTGTATAAGTGTCGGGTCAGATTTATCGCAGGCCATTGCATCATGTCGTACAGTGTAAACAGCCTTGTAAAAACCAAACTAGTCCAAGGAGACAGTCCCAAGCTGATAGGCAGTTGTAAAATTCCCTAGGTGTGTGTATTTGTTAAGTTTGTGTAAGGGTGGAAGTCATAAAGATAACATGGGACTGAATGATCATTATCATGCTGTAAACACTCTGTTACTGAAGTTTATGGATTTCCCTTAACACATATTAATCTATGAAATGGCGTCTTCTTAATGGGCTTTTACTTTTGCATATCTCGTTCCGTTTGTTTCTCATTTGCAATTCGTTTCTAATCACTGACATTGCAGCGGTTCTGTCTACTTAGATAACTTGCTATCTTTTGTCTTTTGTAGGCACACTGTAGGAGACACCAAGGTCCCCTTCTGTCTGCAGTCCTGTGTCAAGCCTCTGAAGTACGCTGTGGCGGTCCATGACCACAGCACAGAGTATGTGCACAGCTTCATTGGGATGGAGCCCAGTGGCCTGCGCTTTAATAAGCTCTTCCTGAGTGACGATGGTGAGCCATTAAGACTACTTCGTCTTTTCTCTTCCTACCGTCTGTGAGCTTATCAGCGCATACACACTTTTTGTTTGTCTTCAAAATGTTGCAGCGGAGCCCTAATACAAGTCTGATAATGGGGCCCGGGGATTGTTGTGTTGTGTAAGCGGATCACACACCAGTGAGAACATGTCTCTCTCTAAGAGAGCTCTCAGGGAGAAAGGCTTCCCAACATCTGGTCGTTAAATGTGTCCGGCATTACTGAACTAAAGAGGAAGAGAGCACAATTCATGGAGCAACGCGTGGAAAGGGGAGGCGACAACTATCTCTTGGGGGGAATCAAAATCAGAAATACTTCATAAGTCAGGGGTCACGTGACATCACCAACTGGCAAATGATTAGCAGGACTGCAAGACTCACTTTATTCTAATTTTTACATTAAAAACTGTGTTTCTTTAGATGAAAATAAATAAATATTTAACTTTTGACTCAGTCCTGCTTAGTGGAATAATAATAATAATTATAATACAGTTTATTGATAATGCCCTTTACATTTCAAATTAAATCTCAATGTGCTACAGTAGCAAGGAGTTAAAAGCAGTTCCCAGAATATGACAAAATCAACAAATAGCAATAAAACACCATAAGACTAACATTAAATCTACGACTGTTAAAAGGCCTGATGCATTGTTTCCACCAGGGTTTGTATTGTAGCTACTGTTTGCTTTCTCCAAGTCAGCTTTGTAGATGTGTGGTTTGGTTCAGAGCATAACATAGCATAGATACCATCAGGTCAAGTTTCCACACACACTTTGGGAGCTTGCCAAGCTATGTGCGTGCCAGAACCTGCAATCTTATCAACAAAAACATTGTTTTTGTTTTAACAAGCATCTTTTTCAGAACAAAACTATACATCAAATACATTCTACTGCTACTGTGTACATACTTTATTGAAGTAGATATTTGTATCTGTTGTATCTTGAGTCAATGTGTGCTAAATGTCAATGTGTGCTCAATATGTCTATATACAGTGGTTTGCATAAGTTTACACACCCATGCTAAAGTTGATTGAAAAGAGGAATTAAAAATAGGAAAATCCAGCCTTTTAAGGACACCAATTTTCTTTGTGAATGAATAATGTATTGTAAATATATAAATGTTTCTTCCTTAAAATAACGGGGGCATAAGCATACACCCACCTATGTTAAATTCCCATAGAGGCAGGCCCATTTTTATTATTAAAGGCCAGTTATTTCATGGATCAGGATTATATGCATCCTGATAAAGTTCCCTTGGCCTTTGCAAGACCCCCCCCGAGAGATGATCCACGAGATCATCTCTCAATGCAAATCAAACCAGCTGTTAGTCTAACTGAATAACACCATGCCAATCTCTATGTATGGTGAAGGTAGTGATGGGGGGGGGGGGTAATTCCAAAGGCCAAGGGAACTTTATCAGGATGCATCGTAGCCTGGAGCCGTGAAATAACTGGCCTTTAAAATAAAAACGTGCCTCTATGGAATTTAACATGGGGGGTGTATACTTATGCCCCCTGTATTTTAACATAGGGGGGTGTATCTTATGCCCCTGTATTTTAACATAGGGGGGTGTATACTTATGCCCCCTGTATTTTAACATAGGGGGTTTATACTATGCCCCTGTATTTTAACATAGGGGGGTGTATACTTATGCCCCTGTATTTTAACATAGGGGGTGTATACTTATGCCCCTGTATTTTAATAGGGGGGGTAACACCCCTGTATTTAACTTAGGGGGGTGTATACTTATGCCCCTGTATTTATAGGGGGGTGTATACTTATGCCCCTGTATTTTAACATAGGGGGGTGTATACTTATGCCCTGTATTTTAACATAGGTGTGGATACTTATGCCCCTGTATTTTAACATAGGGGGTGTATACTTATGCCCCTGTATTTTACATAGGGGTGTGATACTTATGCCCTGTATTTTAACATAGGGGGGTGTATACTTAGCCCCTATTTTAAGGAAGAACATTTATATATTTACAATACATTATTCATTCACAAAGAAAATTGGTGTCCTTAAAGGGTTGGATTTTCATAATTCTTTTGAATTTCAATTAAGGCATTAACATCAATTTCCAAAACATGTTTTTTTGAATCCTCTTTTTAGTCAACTTTAGCCTGGGTGTGTAAACTTCTGCCGGACTTTGGTTCTCTACAGCATGATAACTAAAACCCTTGGTGTTTTGCAGATAAGCCCCACAACCCCATGGTGAATGCTGGCGCTATAGTTTGCACTTCACTGATAAAGGTAAATGCAAAATCACCTTTTTTCCCTCCGTCATGTGTGTGTTTTATGTCCAGTATTTGTGTGTGTGTGTGTGTGTG
>NC_045743.1:18059980-18062472 GCF_008692095.1 Etheostoma spectabile | reverse complement strand
TGTGTGTGTGTGTGTGTGTCATGTGTACTGAGAACTTAGCAATAAAGCTCCTTGTATGGTGGGTATCAGTGAGCTGCTTTATCTAGAAGATATAATAAAGGATAACATAAATATTGGGAGCAGATAAGATTTGACTGTTTAACAAATAATGCTGATTTTACACCCTGTCCACACTCAGATTTTGTGGTATTGTTACTTAAAAATTTGACTATAGACTTCCCAGTGTGTTCAGACATTTCTGACTCATGACTTGGCTGGAATCCTGTCCAGGTCACTATCTTAGTCCACTGCCATGTGTCTTGTTTGGGTAATTAAGACCTGCTAATCCTTCCTGAAGGCACTTATCCGCCCCAGCATCACACACGCTGTTATCGTCCCTGCTGAAAATAACCTGGACTCAAATGCAGGTGCACACAAACATGACCCAGTTCTCTCATTAGGAGCGATAGGAAGTCAGATCATTAATCCTGTTCACCTACCACAGCCCCTCCTTCATGTCGCCAGAGTTTGGTGTCACGCTGTTTGGACTTTCTCTTGCCTAACTCCGTGTAAAGACAGATCAACACAGGGGTCAGAAAGGAATCACCCGTCATATGTTAAATTAAAATGAGCTGCAGCTTAGCTCAGAGCTTCACTTATAACAGCTTCAATACCAGCTTTGTCTATAGGTTTTTCACATTGGTAGTTTTAGATTTTTAAGCTCCTACCAGCTGTTAATGATCATTCCCAGGTTGGATTTTAAATTCTTTAAACTCCCCAGGCTCTGTTTACACAATTAGAGCAAGCATTGAATTATTAGCACTCACCCACAGATCCAGAGCTGTCTATGAATACCTTCTTACAGCTGAAAGACTTGATTGCAGGTGATTGCTTTTTAATATCTTGAAACAAGCTTATTTTTGCTTTATTGAATTATTGATCTTAGACACATTCTCTGTAAATTGCCCTTAAATTCTCAACTCCAAGGATTGATATTTGATCGAAGCTTTTTCTGGAGATGACCTTATGTTTGCCAAGCTTTTGTCCCAGGAATTTGTCTTGATTAATGTTATGATGTTGTAAGAAACCATGTGCTACCAAAGCTTGGAGATGTGATTATTAAGTGTTTTTGTTTTACTTGAGGAGGATGCAATCTAGAGAGGAAACATAATGAAATCTCCATCCTGTAGACGAAATCCTCCACCTATGTATGACGAAGCATGCTGAAGCATGTGGCCTGTTTGATCTTGATTTGATTTGGGACCTCGTGTACTCTCTGTTACAAGTCTCAGGGTCTGGGACCTGTGTGTTTTCAGTGTCCACATGTTAAAATCCCATTCCCTCGGTTCACCTGTGCTTGTTGTGCATTATCACCTTGCAAATATAAAACTATTCAACTTAAATATAGTTTGCCTCATATTCTCGACCAGATAGTTTCTGTAGACAGGGAACTCCTTTTCACACATTGACATTTATCTGCAATGTTTGCCTTTTGGGATTACATACTTTGCTGTTGTTATACTACAACAGCACACCAACATGCAGTCACTCAAACTGGAGCCAATGATGACAGATTTTTTATAAGTGGAGCAAGTGGTTGTACTCTCTAAATCCATAAAAAAGGACTAGATATAATTGGGCCTTTTTATTGTGCATTTAAAACAAAGATGACAACACAGTTGTCGCAGTAAAGCCATTTTACAACTCCATGTTTATGAAGTCGGAGTTAATTTTTAAGCAAAGTGCTACAAATGACCTTACTGTAGTGCTCCTCAGGGCTAATCAATAATCCCTTGAAAGACCATTAGACGAATGTATAACTAAATAATAATCTTTCATGGAAAAAGTGCAGGACAAAGGTAACTGCATCATGTGTAAAAACGCCATTGGCATCTTGGTATGCAGGCATTGAGACACCCAAACAGTTAAATATACCAGATAAATATTGTACTTAGGGATGTAACGGTTTGAAAATGTAACCTCAGGGTTATAGTGACCAAAATGATCATGGTTTTTGGTATTATCGCGGTATTTTAAAAAGTGTTCAAGGCCTTTAGCAGCCACTTTTTCCCCCACACGTTCTGCAGACAGGATAACTATCTTCACTCAACTGTCCTTAGGGATTACTATAATAACCAGAATATGCCCACGCTTCAGACTCAGTCCTCCTAGAGGGCTGATACATGTCCTGAGAGGTGTCCTCGCCTGCACGGCAACGTCAGGAGACTCTGATGAAGCTGGGAAGGACTAAACACACGGTTTCCACACTGTGGTAGTCGTGATATTTTAAATGATAATTGTTATCAGCATTTTTATTGTGTCTTACCGTTACACCAGTAATCATTTCATACCTAATCGTACTATAATTGAATCTCAACCCTCATGTTATCCTCGAGTCAAATTGACCCGTTTTTTCTTTTCTGGGCCGTCGAAATAAGAAAATGTTGAGATTAAAAATATCAAACACCTTTGGAAAAAACACCAAAAACGTAAAGAAAAGCACCCACAACATT
>NC_045743.1:18054218-18059970 GCF_008692095.1 Etheostoma spectabile | reverse complement strand
CAAAAATGTTGGAAAAAGCGATAATAATGTTGAAAAAAGGGACCATGGTTGACAGGAAGACAACACAAGGGTTAAGGCAGCTCGAGCAAAAATTCAAAATTGATTTTAAAACTGTCCACATGTGTATAAAACACAACAATGTGCTCTGTCCTAGCAGCCGTTAGATCTGATCTGGAACCAGTGATGTTTAGAAGCCAACTGTCACTTCTTTGTGTGACTTTGTGTTTTTGTTTTTGACGAAGTACACGAGACACATGGGGCTGTCATTGAGGCGTCTTTCTGTTTCTGTGGCAATCGTCGTACAACTGCTCAACTTTCAGAGGTCACAAAGACAAACCCTAGGATTCATAGTTGTTGGCCAGTTAGCCGTTTGTGACCTCACAGTTATGGAGCAGAAGTAGAGTAAATTGTGTTAAATGATGTAATAAAATACACATAAGTCATCACAGACAGCGGTGAGTACGTTGGCTTTTAGTAGTGGTTTAGTAGTTTTTAGTAGTTCAACATTTTGGGGAAAAACACATTTAGCTTTCTCAGAAAGTAAGATGAGAAGATTATCATCTTATCAATCAATTTAGGGCATTGTTTTGGTTTCATGGCTTGCAGCTCCCTTTCTCAGCTCTCATTAACGTCGCTTTCAGCTGCAGCAGGACAAGTTTTTAATTAAACCGCTGCATGCACAGCACCAAACAGCAGGCAGACAAAGTTAGCGACTAGATGAACATGGTGGAGCATTTAGCAGCTAAAGAGCCAAAAGAGAGAGCAGCGAGAGACAAAAACCAGCTAAAAGGAGAGTAAATACTGAGCTAACACGACTCCAGATAAATGCTAATCTTGCTTTGTAAGACACATTGGGCACAAAGTGTCAAATGTTCATTAGTAAATGATGAGTTTACAGCTTGTACTGCTGGCACCAAGTGGCAAAAAAAATAAAATGCTGCTGCAAGTTCGAAGCTGGATGCCAGACATGTTTGGCTAGCTTAGCAAAAAGACTGTAAGCAGGTGGAAACGGCTACCCAGGAATGAATAAATGACAATTTGAGGTATTGGGGGTTGCTGCTGTTTTTTATGTTGTCGTTTTTTTAGCGAGTGTTGAAAGATATGGTGAGCACAGGTTATGGTTGTGGACTGTGAGAAGCAGTGTGCCAAAATAGTTCCAACACGTAACTCCCTTTAAAGAAATGAGCTTTAGCGTTGGTAGGTGTGCTTTTGAGCATGCCACCAAGCTAGCGGATTCCCCCTGCTTCACGCTTTACGCTTAACTAGCCAAACACATTCGACATGAGATTATTATTGATCTTTTCATCTCACTCTCGGGAAGAAAGCACATGAAATGTTGAACTAATTCTTAAACATTGCTGGCAGTGGTGAGAGCAGATCTTTACTAAAGCAGGAGAACATCCATCGTATTTTAAATCATCTATATCAAGAAAACTACTCTTCTATTCTTTTTCAATACCACATAGTCCAGTGAGGAACTCCTTTTATACTTAGGAGCCTAGCTGCACTGCTGTGCTCACAGCAGTCAAGTCAAACTACAAACTACACTTTGTAGTGTGTGGATAATTATATGTGCAGGTTACTCTTCCACCACACTGCAAACCTGTTGCTGAATACGTCACAACAATCAAAGACATCACCTCACATCTGCAAAGCCACTCGTGTGTCTGTGTCCATCCGCCCACCATTGCCATCAGTGTCTCAATGTGTTGTTTCTTTTTATTACGAAGCACGAATGTCAAGCCGGTCAGGTTTCTCCGTTAGCTTTAACCTTGGTGGGGAAACTACGGGATGGTTGCCGTGGCAGAATGCCCCAAACTGTTGTTACATGGTGCTTGAAGGCTACATGTTGTTGCTATTTTTGTATGTTGTTGCATATTTTCCAGACTTAGGAACTGTGGGAAATAATGACTGCTGCTGCAGGTCAAATGACGTTGGTAATTTTTTCTTCCTTTTCCATATCTATCTCCTCGCACTCTCCCAATCCCCCCGATCCCTCCCCCTCTGCCTCCCCCCTCTTCTCTGTTTCTCCTCCAATCAGCTCTGTAGAATCCCCCCTTACCCCCATTTACACACATATCACATAGTGACTCTTTAACACCTCCATCAGTGTCACTTGCTTTTTCTTCTGCACGGTATAGTGTAGAATTTAACATGTACTGTCAGTCACATATAAAGCATTTGCCTTTTTAAATGTAAAGATACAAATCTTTTCACACCATCCAAACCATAAATAGTTCAGTCTTGTTATATTTGAAACTAATGCTATAGTACTTTAAAATGTGCATGCCTGTTCATTTTTCTTTTGCTGTGTTTACTTTGGTGGAATAGGCAGCATCAATGAGCTTGATACATGTACACTGAGCTACAAAATGGATTTTATTCTCAGAGGAAAACCATTCCTTCCTTCTTTTTCGGCTAACAGGCTCTTTGCACATGACACATGTTGACCTAGAGTAGACACACATCCGCAAAAAACAAATACACACACACACACACACACACACACACACAATTTTGAAAACTTATCTTTTTTACTCTTTAGACTTGAAAACATATTGAATCTTTTATCTGGAATCAGTGAGATGTAGTGGTCTTTAACTGGCTAACCTCTGTTAACGCACATGTCTACTAAATCCCCCTTTTAACTTGAAAAAATGACCCTCTTTGTAACCTATTGGCGAGCCAATCTTATTAATATTGTGTACCTTCTTGTATAATTCTTGGCAAAGCTCATGTGTTTTTTTTACATTTTGTTTGTAATAAAACTCTATTCACGTCTTTTCTAATTCTGTAGATTTCATTTGTCAACATTAGTACCATTTAGTCTAATCTGTTATGATGTTGTGCTTGCTCTGCAGCATCCCTTTGGTAAACGGACTGTACTAACTGCTTCTTCTTCTGGTCTCTCCGCAGCAAGGGGCAAGCAACGCAGAAAGATTTGATTATGTAAGTATCAGAAGTCAGACTTTGAAGCCGAGTTAACTTTTAATGTACTTTGTGAAGAATCTCCTTGTGAGGAGGATACAGTCTAGACGACTAGAAATGACGTCGTTATTATTGTTTATGTGGTTGATTTCTGTAAAGCCGAGATCTTCAACAGGGGGTTCCAGACCCCTGGGGGGGTCCTCAGAGTCACTGCAGACTGCAACCAATTATTGTTTAATACTTTTTTGAAAGTTTTTTTCCCCCAAAGTTAAAATATGTCTGAAAATATACAGTATATGACCCCCCCAGCACATAGCCTACTGAAGTGTTCAAGACCCCCCCAGGCAATAGCCTACTGTAGTGTTCAAGACCCCCCCAGCTATAAGCCTACTGTAGTGTTCAAGACCCCCCCAGCATATAACCTACTGTAGTGTTCAAGACCCCCCAGATAAAGCTACTTTGGTGTTCAAACCCCCCCAGATATAGCCTACTGTAGTGTTCAAGACCCCCCCAGCATATAGCCTACTGTAGTGTTCAAGACCCCCCCAGCTAAACCTACTGTAGTGTTCAAGACCCCCCCAGCATATAGCCTACTGTAGTGTTCAAGAACCCCCCAGCAATAACCTACTGTAGTGTTCAAGACCCCCAGCATATAGCCTACTGAATGTTCAAGACCCCCCAGCAATAGCCTACTGAAGTGTTCAAGACCCCCCCAGCATATAGCCTACTGTAATGTTCAAGACCCCCCAGCATATAACCTACTGTAGTGTCAAGACCCCCAGCATATAGCCTACTGTAATATTCAAGATCCCCCCCAGCATAAGCCTACATGTAGTGTTCAAGACCCCCCCAGCAATAGCCACTGTAATGTTCAAGACCCCCCCCCCCCCCCCCCCCCCCCGGCATTATAAGCCTACTGTAGTGTTCAAGACATGATTGTTGTTTATTGACACATATTGTATCATTGACTCTTCTTATAAAACAACTAACTGAAAAAATCAGTATACTTTGTGACACTTTCTGTACTGTTTTTAGAATTAGTTGGTAGTATGGAATTAGGACACAGCTATTTTTATGATGCAAGGCCATAAACCAATGGTAGAATTTAACCTCATACCATGAACCCCTGTTGATCATTTGGTACTCTGCTTTCCTTCCAGGTCATGAACTTTCTGAAAAAAATGGCTGGAAACGAGTACGTGGGTTTCAGCAACGCCACGTAAGTCCCTCTTAATCATCAGTTCATGTTATCAAAGATCTCTTCTTTCACTCACCAGCACACGCTACACGCTATGGGCTCCAACTTTAAAACATCTTGAAGCTCTAACACACACAGCAGGAGTCTTTAATCAGCTTTTAGATAACATGCTCTAAACCCCAATTGGCTCAGTGATGGTTTAAAAACCAAATCTGGAACCGGAATCTGTGGCTTGTGCAGCACGAGAAATGCCACATGTGTCAATGTAAACAATAATATCTGGTGGATCCAGGCTCATGTGGTTTGTTTTGGATGAATTCAAGCTATTGGATTTTCACTGCCAGCACGTAAGCAGTCCATGAAAGGTCACACACACCCCCCCCACTCCTGCTGATTGGACTTCTACTCAGGTGGATGTGGAGCGGGGCTGTACTAGGGCTTACGTGATGTCACCAATCTATTTGGGTTTGATACGTTTTTTTTCGAGCACCCAGTTCTTGGCATTTTGGTATCTGTTGTAATATGGAACCAGGTTTTGTGTCCCAACCCTCAAACTCCGTGTACAAATTAAAACATATTAAAGATGTTAGTTGTCTAACACACACACACAGGCTAGGCGACACACCCACACAGTCTATGGAAGGTTTTAGCAGAAGGATTAAACACCTTTGTGGATGCACTGTGTGATGCACACCCTAACAGATATGAACTTGTTTAAAGTGTTGCCACACAATCTAAAATCATCACAAAGAAGCAAATAATAATGAGGGTGGGAAATGCTCAGGAGCTTTACCTCAGTTCAACAGCATTTAACAGACAACTTAGGACCTTATTACTCTTGAAACAGGAGGTATTAGTTGTATTGATGGACTTTATTATGGATGAGGACTGGAATTGGCATCTGTGTTAAAGGTCACTCGCTTGTGTGCGATTTATGAAATATATTTACATCACACGCTACCAATGTGTCCAGAAAAAGACCCAAGCACCGGGGCTCATGTTGCAGTATCATCATATGACAGCATGAGAGCTCTGGTTGTACTGTACACATGAGGGGGGGGGGGGGGGGGGGGGGGGGGGGGGGGGGAATACCAACACACAAAGTGCAAATATTTCCTTCCTCTATGTAAAGGGAGTGCTGTGTGTGTGCTCTCTGTGTGTCACAGATTCCAGTCGGAGCGTGAGTCAGGCGACAGGAACTTTGCTATCGGCTACTACCTGAAAGAAAAAAAGGTTTGTGTGTTTGGATGAGTCATCACTGGCTCTGTGTTTCCTCTTTCTCTCTGTTGATGTTTCTCCGCCCTACACAGCTGAAAGATGGTAACTGTTACTGCCACAGGCCAGCATTTTTAGATTTATAATTATCTTTCCATTTGGAATAAGCTAGATTCTGATAAGCATTAATTAGACAACTTTGTACTCAATTCTGGCGTTGGATGGATGCAGTTCTCATCATAGACTCTGGAGGACAAGTTTTAAATCTAAATATGTAAAGTTATTGATTTCTTATATAGATATTGTAAAGTGAACGAGTCATTACTGTTACGGGTTACTATTCCACTAATTTAGTAGTATTCATCATTCTCATATCTCACTTATTATTTACTATTTATTCATCATTCTCAT
>NC_045743.1:18051557-18054208 GCF_008692095.1 Etheostoma spectabile | reverse complement strand
CACTTATTAGTTATTATTTACTATTTACTCATCATTCTCATATCTCACTTATTATTTACTATTCATTCATCATTCTCATTTCCTATTTCAGAACTGTCCATAATGTTCATACGGTTCATATTGTAATATAATAACATAATATTTTTATCCCAGTATCTTTGCACTATGCTCCATATTTAAATCATTTTTATTGAACTCTTCGTTCACTCATGCCTCTATATTGTTCTGTTTAGAGTATGTATATATTAGTGTGTATATATTAGTGTGTATATTTTGTTTTGGTTGTTTTGTATGTGTAAGCACAGTGTGAGCAACGATGCTCCAAAGAAGAATTCCTCGTATGTGTCCTCATACCTGGAAATAAAGCTGGTTCAGATTCTGATTCTGATTACTGTAAATTGAACCCCTTCAGGGTGATTCAGGACCCGGCAAGGGTTTACTTTGTATTGATGACCCGCTCCCTTCTACATTATCCTTTACTGTGGCCAACTGGTTTTAATCTCTGTGTTTCTCTGCAGTGTTTTCCAGAGGGGACGGACATGACATCTGTACTGGACTTCTACTTTCAAGTGAGTGAAGCAGTATTTATGTTGTTTTCCTGCTTTCTGCTGCTCTTCCTCCACCATTAGCCTCTTTCACACAAATTACGCAATACAGCCATTTACGCTGTTAGTTTGCTTTTTCACACCGAACCAAACGATGGCGCTGTAGTGCAGTCGCAGACAGCATGCCCGAGGCAAAAGAGGTGTTGACGTGTATCACAACAGAGTTTTGCGTCTGGCGGTGTGAGCCAGTCCCACGGATGTATAATAAGAAGTTCATGCAGCATTTAAGGGGGGGGGGTTGACCCAGATGATCAGCACTGCAGGCTACTTCCTGTCAGGCTCCGCAAACTTGAATGGGGAGTAAATGATTCAATCGCTCGTCTCTATAGACTTTGCAAATAATGCATTAAATTCTGAAAGTGAAACGAGTCATTTTGCGGGTTTTGTGACGCTCAGAGAAACACATCCGCTGATTGACAGCCAGACATCGGCTCGGCTCTGTTTTGGCTCTGGGACTCCGCTGCTGGCGTAAAGCAAAGCAACAACTCGTCCCCCATTCTGTCTTCATAACGTTGCGCCCTGGCAACTTAAAGGCGCAACAGTCGCACCATGAACAGGCTGTGTGTATACGGGTCATATATCCGTCCCTGTGGGTCTGTTTCTCATGATGTTTACTGCCCTGTGTGCTACAAGTAGCTTCTGCATTATTTACAAATGACAAATTGTGTGTTAACCCTTGTTGTCTTCCTGTCAACCATGCAACTTTCTGTTTTCCTGGGTCAAAATTGGAACCTTTTCATTGTCTTTTTCACAACCTTTGTTGCTTTCCCCCCTGATGTTTTTGTCTTTTTTTCTGAGCCTTTTGACGTTTTTTGGGGGGGGTTTTGCCCCCATGTTTTTGAAGCTTTTTTGAACACATTAGTCACTTTTTTCAATGGTCTTTCACAATTTTTTTTTTGGAATGCTATAAAATTGAATAAAACAACCACATTTAAAGAAAGAAGTGGGCTGATCATTGTGTGGAACAATCCGCGTTATTTTTCTGAAATTTTGGTTGAAAGACACTTTTCAGATGAAGATTTCTTTTTTTTTTTCAAAATGTGTCAAATTTAGCCCGAGGACAACTCAAGGGTTAAGAGAATAGAGCAAATTTAAACATTTTGCTCTGAGGGCCATGATTGATATAGTTTTAAATCCTTCATTGACCCCTTGTACCCTGAATGGAAGCTTCAATTCTTTATTTAAGTGGTTTTTATCACCTGTACCAACACTGTGCTTAACTGTACTGTAGTGCAATAAACTGAGATAGAAAAATGACACAAACCGTCCCTTGTGTGATTCTCCAGCTGTGTTCGATTGAGGTGACCTGCGAGAGCGCCAGCGTCATGGCAGCCACCCTGGCTAACGGCGGCATCTGTCCAATCACGGGTGAGCGTGTGCTGAACCCCGAGGCGGTGAGGAACACCTTGAGTCTGATGCACTCCTGCGGCATGTACGACTTCTCAGGACAGTTTGCTTTCCACGTAAGTACACGGCACGGGGGGCACAAGTATAGTCGGGGGACATACTTCTTACTTTGATCATGGGAACGAGTCAAACCAGTGACGTGATCGCTTACATTATTTTAAGTTAAGTTGGCACATTTTAATGAGACACCTCCTGGTGGCAGAAAAATGTAGAAAAGGAACGATGTGTGAAAATATTTTTTCAATTTCTCATGATTGGTGCAAAGTACGTTTTGACAGCTACTCTTCATTGATCATATTCTGTTTGAGTTAATAAGAATTGCATTTTGGAAACGGTTTCCACTTCTTAATAGATGGAAAATAAAGGACTAGTAGAAATACTGACCTCATCTGAAACACCTCCTTTTTACTTAATTTGAACTGTATAACAAACAAAGGAATCCTCATTGAAATTGATTGAGTCTACAAAATAGATCAATCTATTCGGAGTAGAGTCTTTTGTTTTATTTCTTG
The DNA here is from genome assembly GCF_008692095.1 of Etheostoma spectabile. NCBI lineage: Eukaryota > Metazoa > Chordata > Actinopteri > Perciformes > Percidae > Etheostoma > Etheostoma spectabile. The sequence goes on along the minus strand of NC_045743.1, from coordinate 18,051,684 downwards.
TATTTATTGTGTTAACTGTAAGATTTACTTATGATTTGTATTTTCAAATGTATGTATGTATGTAGGTATGTATGTATGTATGTATGTATTGTCAAAGAAAAGATTGTAGGACCCCAGGAAGAATAGC
>NC_045743.1:18021503-18051547 GCF_008692095.1 Etheostoma spectabile | reverse complement strand
TGTTGAAGCTAATGGGGATCCAAATAAAACAAAACAAACAAACATGATTCTTAGACCAACAATTTCTAAAAATGGTCGCAAGCTAACCAGTGGATATATTTCTCCAACTGACGAATTATTGAAGCGGTGTTGTTCTTTGCTGACTTTCCATTTCACGCTGTTGCCACGTTGCTACTGTACCACACACACAGCTGATCTTCTGTTGTGTGTGTCATGTTTTCCTCGCTGCAGGTCGGTCTGCCCGCCAAGTCTGGAGTAGCGGGGGGGATCCTGCTGGTCGTACCCAACGTGATGGGCATCATGTGCTGGTCACCTCCGCTAGACAAGCTGGGCAACTCGGTCAGAGGAATACAGTTCTGCACGGTGAGTAATGTCCAGCTACCGCCTGGCTGCAGTGTGTACTAAGAATATACACACAGAGCAAGAAATAACTGCACCACTCGGGTTTTATTTCATACATTCTGTACCAGCTGAGAAATATCCAGAAGGCTTTTTTAACCCTCGTGTTGTCTTCCCGTCAAAATTGAAAATCAACACTTTTGTTGACGCTTTAATCAATGTTTTTTTATAACTTTTTGTCACGTTTTTGTCCCTTTTTCAACACTTTTGACGTCAAATGCCTTAATCCACACACACACACACACACACACACACACACACAAACACATATATACACACAGTGCAGTGTAGTAGACTGCTTAGGTGCACATGACTCATTTGCATATTGTTGACATCATTGCATAATTATTTGCTGGGATTTCTCTTCATTGTTTTTGCATCCATGCGCTAGACGCTGCGTTGTAGTTTCCATTGGTGTTGTACTGGACTACATTATATTGGTGGTGTTTCTAATGTTTTGTCTATGTTTATAGACCTGAGGGGGGGGTGGGGGGGGGGGGGGGGGGTGCGCGCGTTTTACTGTTTTAAGGCCCTGTTGATAATTTGGTACAACATGTCCTTAAGAACATGAGTAACTTTAGTTTAGCTGTACTGTTGTTGTTGTTGTGTATTTGGATACTTTTTAATTTAAACACATTGGGCTTTAAGGTAATAATTAGATGTACACAAACAAAAATGTCTAATGAAAAATACTGGGAAGTGTGCACCAGTGTCCTTGAGGTGTTAAATCAACTTGGCTGACATACTGTCAGAGACCCGTTTTAAAAGTAAATGATTAACGACTCCCCAGAAACCAGATCCAGATCTCAGTAAACACTGCATGCAGGAATCCGCCTCTGCTGCAAATGCAACCAGATTCCCGTTCATGTGCTTTTTGAAATGTCGCAAATCACTGACTTTCAACCTCCAGTCATCAGGGAGAAAAGGCCACGTTGAGTAGCTAGTTCCCCCTTCTGATGCATCCGTCTGCCTTTTCATCCCAGGACCTCGTGGAGCGTTTCAACTTCCACAACTACGACAACCTGAGGCACTTTGCCAAGAAGCACGACCCTCGCAGAGAAGGAGGGGACCAGCGGGTAAGGACACAAGGCATCATGTTAAGGAACAAACCATCCCAAACAGCATTTGGCCCATCACACACACTGACCACAACGCCTTCTCTCCAAGAGTGTGTGTGAAGTCGAGCTTACCATAGTTTTTTTTTTTTTAACAGCTGTGAGCGTTTTGCATCAGCTGCTGTATCATAACTGTAGATATAGTCCACCGCAAAATAGGATAACAAGCAAAATAGGATATCCCTCATTCCCTTTCTTCCTCCCTCTTCGGGTGCGCTGTCTCTTTAAAAACTTGTGGAGATCGCTGATGATGTTTTCAGGCATACTGAGCATTTCTTTTTATAGTTGGGTCACTGGATGTTGTTCCGTTTGCTGCGGTTCACAATGGACATAAGCAGCTAACCTACCAACATTTGTTTGATAAAAGTAGGCAATCTATACCTTAGACGTTGCTGTGTTAACTGACCTTTACAAAAGTGGGACAAAATACACACTGATGGGAAACTAGAGGCAAAGTGTGTCCGCTTCAAAACCTGCCATTCCTAAACCAAAGTGCTGAAACCGGTACGGTTTCTGCCAGTAAATGGTTAAATTGACATTGAAAAATTTGTCGGCAAACTACATGCCACTTACACACTCTCAGACATACACACACACACTCTCACACACACACACACGCACACGAAGAGAAGGAGCGAGACTAATTTGTTATTCGTGTCAAACAGCAGCTCTCCTTCGGACCCATGGATTACGAGAGCCTCCAGCAAGAGCTGGCCCTGAAAGCCCCTCTTTGGAAAAAGGTGTCCCTCACTGAGTCTCACCAGGACAGCTCCACCACTGTAGTCTATAGGATGGACAATGTCGCCGAGTGAAAAAACTAAAAAAGGAGACCCGCCTGCCCTCCCCCCTGACCCCCCGACCCCTACCTCTACTGATCTCTCTCTCTCTACCTCTACTGATCTCTCTCCCCACCTCTCGCACCACCACCACCACACTTCCTCACCCTCAAATATTTATACATAAATTATGTAGAGGATTATTTATTACTTGTGAAGCACTTACTGTGTGGAGTGGACGCACTGGGAAGCTGCTTTTGTTTGTATTTGTGATGGAAAATTGGACTGACGTTTTTGCTTGTTAACTGTGCTCTGAATAATAATAATAATAATAATAGTTTTCAAATTATTTTTCATAGCGCTTTTCTAAACACTCAAAAACAGTTTTGAATTCCAAATTAACTCTAAACCTCTGCCTGCTTGTTGCCTTAGTGTGTGTGTGTGTGATCTGGTGAAATAATAATTATAAATTGAATTTATATAGCGCTTTTCACGAACTCAAAGCCGCTTTACAGGGCATGAAGACAATAAAAACAATGCACAACTAAACAACAGACCAGTACAGTGTACAGCCTGTGCTCCTGTCTCGTATCATCCCCTTTATTGCAGTGTGTTAGTGACAGAATCCTCCAATAGGCTCAGAGTTGATTTGAAATTCAGTTTTATATTTAGTTGTGTGTGTGTTTGCGTGTGCGGAGCTTCAGTGCAGACAGCGTTTAGACCAACGGTCATTAAATATACATTGAGACTACTTTTCGGTGAAAATTGCTTCCTGTTCCTTCCACTGGAGGTATTAATACAGATGCTGGATGTACCGTAGTACCTGATGACAACAGCAGCATAACCAAATATATTTTTAGATTATTGATGGAACACAACAGAAAGAGACTATTGTCAACATATCAGGTAACTGCACGCCTCGGCTGGAGTGCAGGAGTGTTAAGTATAAAAGGATCTGTGCATCCTGGAGGGATTTTAATAATTCAGGTGTTTCGCTTTTCCAAATTTAGAACTTGAAAGGAAAAATCAACCCAAAAAGTGAAAGTTTTTCTCAGCCTTCCAGTCAGAGCTACAGAGCTGATCCCAAACGTTAGCCTCTGATTGTCTTTGGTAGTTTAATGTCTAAGTAGAACATTTCTCTGCACAATACACAAGCACTTGCACCATCTGTCTGTCGGTGGTTAAGCCCTAAAAGACATTAAACTTGCCCACAGATGTCTGAAGTAAAATAAATACAGACATTTCTGACAGGAGATTAGTCGGAACTCCCCTTTGGACTCGAAAAGGGTTTTGACTGCACATCTGTATCTGTATGTGCCCAAATTAATTTTAATAGTAAACAAATAGCATCATTTGTGCCTCCCTCCATACCATTAAAGGTCCCATGGCATTCATTTTAACATTTAATATTAATATGAGTCCCCCCAGTCTTCCTATGACCCCCCCAGTGGCTAGAAATGGTGATAGGTGTACACCGAGCCCTGGGTATCCTGCTCTGCCTTTGAGAAAATGAAAGCTCAGATGGGCCGATCTGAATCCTCTCCTTATGATGTCATAAGGGGCAAGGTTAACCCTTTTTGCTTTGCCCGCCCAGAGAATTTGCCAACCCCCCCGAGAGAGAGACATCATGGCTTTCAAACAAGCAAAGTGTCAGTTGGTCAAGGCCACAACCCCCCCCAGCCTCCACCCTAAACATACTAAGGAAAGCTCATTGTGGGACTGGGTCTAGTGGCTGTAATTCTGCACCAAGGCTGAATTTTGAGAAAAAGACTTAAAATGCAGTATTCATGGACCACTAAGGTTTATGTAAAAGCATCCAAAGAGCACCATGTCATGGGGCCTTTAAGAAAACAGAATACAAAAATTGACTTTACCTTCTATCAGCTGTTGTGTTGACTGAAACAGAGATGGCATTTAAAAAAAAAAACTGCAGTAACTTAAACTTGACTTAGTAGAGTATTTGTGCCTGGACCACATTGGGGGCAGATTTTATTGATGATGCGATGATAATGTGAGTATTAAAAAGAGGTTTTCTCAGGACAGAGGTGAGATGACTGTAAAAAAAAAAAGCTGTTTTCTCACTTCTCAGTCTCGCTTCACCTAGTTGTCCTCACCAGCGCTGGACTGGCTGCATCATGCGGAGCTGCTGTTGTGTTTAGACTGTGTGTTAGTATGTGTGTGTGTGTGTGTATGTCAAGGCCGGTGATTATACTCGGTTGGCAGAGGGTTGGCATGTGTTGATTGCTGCGCCCCCCCCCCGGTTAAAGCCCCCCATTCAACCTTTGGCTCCTGTGCTGTGAGCAGGACACTGCAGGGGTTATCTGGGCCGCATTCCAACACCATCTCTGTGTGTTCGCACTGCGCCCAAAAATATGCTCAGTTAAAGCTTTAAGAGGAAAAAAACAGCAGCAGAGGAAGGGGAATGTATTCTTTCTTTCCCATCTTGCAGCAGTTTTTTCATCTATTTATTTTTTATTTGTTGTTGATAACATGCCTTCAGAGGAAAACAACTGACAAACTTGAAACTGCATATCGATGAAATTATATCAAATTTAGTGAGATGCTTCAGGTCCACTTATGCAGGAGTGTTTTTTTTTACGTCTACTCAAAAGGGGGTTTGAATGTCACTATGGAAACACACACGTGTGTTCAGGAGTGTTTATAAGTGTTACTCTTCTAGTAAGCTTGTACATTATCAAAACCTTTTTTCCATATACATAGTATATAGTATACTATATATATATATATATACTTTTACCATATACATCATTTACTTCTTGAATGTACATAGTGGCAGGTGTATGTAACTTTTAAAGTGTGCACATGGGTGATACTCATGATACTCACACTTCAGGCGTTCCCAATTTATAATGTTGTCTCCCCTTCAGGAAATAGGAATAGTTGCACATGCAGCTCGTCTGTGTGTGTGTGTGTGTGTGTGTGTGGGGGGGGGGGGGGGGGGGGGGGGGGGGGGGGTGTTATTGTTCAGTCATTGTTAAAACTGGACCCGTGGTGTTGTGTGGGGTTGTTCCTGAGCTGGAGCCAATGATACCGTGTAATTACTCTGTCATGGTGTGTGCAGATTTATCTTATATTTTTTCAGTTTTCTTTTTTTTTTTATGGCATGGACTTCTGTTTTTTTCTGTTTTTAAGGTTTGTGTTGATTATTGTGTGGAGGTGCAACATATTCAAAAGCCTCTGTGATCAGTAATGCTCCTTGGAAATGTTCTCTACAGTAAGCAGGAAGCGGAGTTAGGTCTGCTGGCTCCTTTTAATGGTTTCATCTATGGATCTCGTTGCTTTCCGCAAAATATTTTACAGTATATAAAAAAAAAGAGAGTATAATCCTCTCATCATCGTCACAATGCGTGTAATTTGTGCACACATGCATACGTCACATTAAGACATGATCCGTGACATTTTGAAGAACACACATTTGTGTCAGTGAAGGAATAGTTATATAAATTAAAAAAAGTTACAATAAAGATGTCACATTTTCATAATTCCCAGCACATCCCTAAGAATGGAAGTCTTAACCCTTGTGTTGTCTTCCCATCAACCATGAAAAAAACACAGGACTTTCACCTAGGAGACCGGGGGTTGTGTCCCGCGTGTCACGTTTGCTAAAGTCAACCGTCGCTTTCTTCATTTTCCTAAAGCCAACCGGCCACTCTGCTAGTTAGTTAGTGTGTATATTTACACTAAGTCATGACGTCATGTTGCAGCAGTGATGTGAAACGCATCACTGGAGCTTCTGCGCGCAATTGTGGCCGACGACACCGTTTAGTAAACGTAGACCTACTGAGAAATCCAGAAAGAGCTGATAGTCTTTATTAGCTTTGTATCGACTTTCAAGCCATTACATTACATTACATTACATTACATTACATCACATTACGTTCAAGTACGTTGGCAATGGCTTGAATGTAACGGACATTCATTCATATCAAAAAGTTGCGCACTATAGCTTTAAGATGTTCATAATGTACCACTAGTAACCACAGGTGGATTAATGATCCTAACTTAATATATTATTTAACATAATGTACAATAAATACCAGGTCCAGTGCTGCACTAGTAAGGGGATTTCCAGAAGTCAATGATTTTATTCATGTTGATAAAGCCTGCTTCATTTTGGTTGAGTTAATTTTTCCGTTTGAGTCCTGGCGGCAAATCCTGGACTACAGTATTTAAGATTGAGTCGCTCTCATTTCAGTTTCTGATCTCAGGCCTAGTTTCCACCGCTGTTTTCCCTTTTTCCTGACCTGTCTGTAACAGTTTGACCAAAGACTCAGTCGATGAGTTGCCTTTCTGGTGTGAGAGTAAAGGGAGTCGGTTAGTAAGCAACGTGCGAGCTCTTTTCTTCTTCTTTGCTGCTAGCGTGCAGGGTCATTGGCACAACATCTGAAATACAGTGCCCGCTGTACACGTCTACACGACTGGACCAGACCAGCACTGACAGGAGACTGGTTTAACCAATCGGAGCTGATCTCTGCTTTGCTAGATCACAATGACAAAGGGGCCTAATGTGGCTTTGCGTGATGGTCGACCCCCCCCGTCTCACTCCTGAAACTCTGTACACTCAAGCTCACGACAGTTACCAGTATTTCCATTGACATATTTAGATGTGTATGGTTCATGTCATGTGTGTAATGCTTCCTGGTGATTTTTTCTTCTTCTCGTTATCCCTTTTTTGCATGCATGTTTTTGTATGATTTGATAAATGTGTCTTTAATTCCATGTAATCATATGTTTTAAGTTCATTTGATTACCTTCCACCTGTCAATTCATGTTGATTTATGTCTCTTGGACAATTTTACTTGTGACAGGGAAATTGCAGATACATTTACAAACTATCTCCACCATTGCAATTTGGTGACCTTGGAATTGTAAGGTTCTCCCATGTTTTGGTCAGATATTAGATATTCATGTTGACACAGTTTTACAAGCTGATCTTATGGCCCAAAAATACATTTTGGAGATTTTTAAAGTTTGGAAAGTTGTTACATGGGTTGTAAAACCCCAAAAAGTAAATGTCCCCAAACATTAGGTAGAGGAAGCCTTCCAGTTCCAAGCTCATCAGTGTCAAACGTTCCTGTGTTTTGATTTCTTTACCCAGTCCACATGGTTGTAATTCTGGATGTAAAGTCTCAGCTTCATGAACTGTCCTGTCTGCTTGGAGGAGAAGACAGCGCTAAGACATGTCTTCCTTCATTATTCTGAGCAAATAGTAAGGTGTCTTTAGCTGTGATGGACTTGCAGACATGACGGTGAAAGTGGTGTTTTTTTAGCCTTGGTGTCCCTTGTATAAAATCTAATAAAGCACTATTAATATCATCTCATTTCTCTGTGCCTGTAACTGTTCTTTAACAACCAGAGTCGCTGTCACTTCAGTAGTCAAAGGATCCTTCTGCATACTTAAAGAGTCATTTCTGTTTTGTCAATCCTATTTTCCCATGTATTGGTGTCTAAGTAATTAATGTGAAAAAAAATCTTTGAAATTGGTCCAGTATTGAGGGACAACGCTGTAACCGGCAGCCGCAAACCGGGCTACAATTGAACCCTCTGGGGCAAATGTGCATCGTCAATTTCCATCCACTAAAAGTGCTTATTTTGCCACTGACCGGCTCAAATTATTATGTGTCTGACAACATTACGGTAAGGGATCCCTATAGAGAGGTCAGCCCCAAAATCCCCATCACCCAACCCACCAGACTCCATTCAAATAAACAACACGTTAAGCGTGTATAGAGCTGCATATTTTCACGTGTAAATAGATGAGTTAAGGGAGTGGTGATTGTATAAAAACAGTGGAAAGACGAACCAGTGGTCTGTCAAAAAAAGACATGATCACAAATGGTCACTTTTTTTGTATCAACTTGCATATATATTGATTTCCTGAACAAAAATGGGCACGTTGTATTTCCCTACAGATAATATGCTAATGATGTGAGCCTCACAACCCCTGAGAGGTTTCACCACATGTCATTAACCGTCTAGTTAATGACCACATTAAAATGAAATGATACAAACACTGGCTGCTACTTTTTAGTTATATTAAGTTCAGGCGCGGCCCAACAAAAAGTTCTAAGAGTAACTTAACACTCTCCTCAGGTACAAGTGTGGCAGATGACAACTTTTTGACAATGAGCTTTTGTGCATTCTTGAGCAAAGTTTTGCAATCACTTGTAAGGAAATACATTCTATTAAAAGAAAAGAAAACCAAGCATATTGAAGCAGCTGTAACCTTCAGATCAACGAACGAAGGGATGTGATGTGAGGAGGTTGCGTGTGTGTTGCCTGTTGTGCGTGTTTTTACATGTTTCCACTGTCTGAATCTGTGAAGCGGTGAGCCTGAAGGAGGCTTTTGGGTGCTCCCTTCTGTCTGTTACTGCTTTTACGTGTCTGAACTTAACGAGCTTTAATCATTTGACGTTTAGTTACAGCTAGGCTCTAACGGTTGTTACTGGTGAACACTGAATATTTTACTTGTTTATGTTACTCTTGCTGCATGGGCTGAAATATTAGCCACGTGTTATAAAGTGTTGTGGTGGTGAAGTATGAGTAAGTACCCATCTGTACCCTTGTTGCAAAAAACACTATTACTACTTTTTTCTTTTTCCAAATATTTTCTTTTTTCTTACAGTACGTTTGATAAATCCCTCTCTGTGGGGTTCACATCCAGTCATTTCAGTGAATTATTGAGATTTTCTTCAGTAAAAGTCTCTTTAGAATTCAAATTCTTGTATAGTAAACCCTACGATAATACACTGAGATAGTGTAATACATTCTTTCACGTACTAGCCTGTTTTGAAGACTACATTCAGGCTAGTATCGATCCTCCTTACGTTTCTTTGCATGTTTTCAACTCCTGAAGTTCTGCTTATAGGAAATGATTGATTCCTGTTTGATGGTAAGTCTGTACTGCTGCAGGGATCTCTTGTGTAACAGTGTGTTGTTCTTGTGATTGAGTAGATGTAACTTTGTCTGCAATGGTAGACCGCTGAGTTGAGGTCTCTTTCATAGTTAACCCTTAGCATTCCTCCCTCTTTTTCACATAGAAGTGGTGTATAGCATTTAAAAGCTGGGAACCTGAGGATTAATTTGACATTCAGTTCAGCCCTGTATCAAGTTGTTCTAGTCATGAATCATAAATAAATAATGATTAATGGATTAATTAATCAAGTTGTAACTGAGAAAGGTTCATTCACAGCCCATTTCCACCAGTGGACGCCGCTGAAATGCCTCTGGGCGCAATTGGAGAGATCTAAAACCAATAAGAGCGATGAAGAGGATGACGGATGCAGAACAATGAAAAAAAAAAATATCCCAACCAGCACGCATGTTGCAGAGCTACCGTCATCGTGTAAAACCCGCCTCCGCGGTTGGGATTGGTGCCTCGATTTGGAACAATTGGAAATGGGCTCTTGACCAGACAGACTTGCAGAGCAAATTTCAAATTTGCCAGAAGTTTGTCGGGGTTTTCCCGGACTACCTCTGTTCAGGAAACTGCTCAAAATTGGTCTCACTTAATTGAAATGGCGCCTATGGGGACAAACATCACCTCATACCAAGATAACGCAACTCCTGGACCCCAGTATACAGAAATACTCAAATTCACTATTTTAGCAAAGGCGAAAATATCCTATTTACTCTGCATGAGAAAAACTGCATGGTTTGTGCCCCAAACGTTCGGTGGGCATGCCTGTAAAGGAGAAACTGACGGGTACCCACAAAACCATTTTCATCACATTAACTTGAGGTCAGAGGTCAGGGACCCTTTTAAAAATGGCCATGCTAGTTTTTTCCCTTCCCAGAATGTAGCCTGACTTTGAAACATTATTTTGCCCCCTTCGCGACGACCTAGCGTGACATGGTTTAGTTTCATATGATACCGATATATTCCCTCTTATCTTCAAATCTCAGCCTGCTACACTCTGAAAGACACAAGATTACAATGTCCAACTTCAAGTGTAAATTGAATTTTCAACAGATCCCATGAAACCATCAAGAAATTGATCCTACTCACGATATTGTGTGTGTATCATAGAGCTCTATTGTTGTCTAAAAACTATTAAAAACACATTATTGAGTCACAGTGTTGCACTGAGTGACATGTTCCTTCATCAACATGAAAACACACACATACACACACTGTAGTTTAATTAGACTCAATCCCACACACACACACACATTGTCCTGCTGCTGTAAATACTACACCAAATGTCTATTAATCCACATTTAAAATGATTGCCCAACAAATACCAACTTATTACTGTTTGAGCAATGTTCTCTAAAAAGTACAAACTATATATTTGTGAGCAGTTTTTAAAAGTGTAAATATGTTCAAAAAGTTGAAGAAATAATAATAGTGATAACATAAAGTAATAATTCAATCTACACAGCTCTATAAAGGAGGAAATATTTCTCCATTCCCTCAGTAGGAACAAATGTGTTTGGGATGGAGAGCCAGGGTAGAGAAGTCTGAAAGTACCAAAAGATGAACAGCTATATTTATGGAATCTGTGACAATAAGAAACTATAGAATAACACCGGCCTCATCATATATATATATATATCAATATGCGAATCAATGACGAATGACAGTGAAACTAAAATATGTAACGTTAGTCATTTATGAATCATTTCTGTTTTATACCCACTGGTAGAACCTAGTAGCTTGTCTTCTAGTTGCTAGACTTGGTGGAGTAGTAGTGAAAATAAATAGAGTGAGTCTGTGGTCCTTCTGCAAATGTTGTCTTTCTTTGTCTGTCTCTGTCCACAGGTCAAGTCCGTCATCAACCTGCTGTTTGCTGCCTACACAGGAGACGTCTCTGCGCTGAGGAGGTGACCTGCTCACACTCTTTTTCACATTTACTAAACTTATTTGGGCTTATTTCACTTTGGTCACCCGGTGGAGTCCATTCCAAATAACAGTGAACTGTGTGTGATTATGTATTCACTGACGCTCACACAAAAACAGAGAGATGGTAAATGTCCTCCCCCAGAGGACATTGAGGCTTAAAAAGCATGTTTATTAACGTCTGAGTTAATAATCCCTTCTGAATTTGTGTTTTGAGGCTGTGCCGAGTGTAACTATGGTCACCCTAATATTATCTGATAGCTAGCCTAAAGAGGAAAAATCTAGAGCGAGTTGGTCTAAAGGGCGGATGTATTTCACTCGAAAGGATCCAAACACCGGGAGTCCACGTCCCGGACCTGTAACAGCCTGCAGCTAAAGACACGCTGTAGCTTACCAGTAGCCGGCAGCTGTACTTTTTTAGACGCCAAGGCCGCTGCGGAGTCGGGGATGTCAGATACACGGTACAAATCCTCCTGGTTCTCTGAAGTCCCCCCTTCCTGTGAGTTATGGAAACAAACAACGAATAGTGCCGGCGGGTTGGCTTCAACGGGACGTCATGGTGCTTTTAAATGAACCTTGTAAACTCATGATGCATTCAGGTGCAAATAACACATGTTGTCAAAGTTAGATGTTAGAACTGTAATAGTATATTAATGAAGAACTTACTGTAGATCGGTACTCTGTATTGGCAAATACCCAAATGCAAGTACAATATATAATTTTTTTAACAGCATAAGCCTATGTTTGGAGGAAAAATGCCAACATTTCAGTGTCTCAGTTGGGGGGGGAGATTCAGTTAACTCTACACTGTTATATTGGCTGATAAGGTGTGTCATTTTGCAAAGAATGCAATTATTGAAGGTACTTACTTACAAAGTGACTGTGTGTGTGTGTGTGTGTGTGTGTGTAGGTTTGCGCTGTCATCCATGGACATGGAGCAGAGGGACTACGACTCCAGAACGGCCCTGCACGTGGCAGCAGCTGAAGGTAACGTTCAGCCTAACGTCAGCCTGTTAGTCTTTGCCGATACTGCAGCTGTCATTCCATGTTTGTCATTCAGTTCAAACGTAATTGACCTGGGGGGGGGGGGGGCCGTCTTACTAATAATGGTCCAGGGTGACCAGATGGTGGCCTGTCCCCGTTAATGCGGGACAAAAATCCTCTCTCAGGTCGGACTGCTTTCCAGCCGATTCCTGCAGCCTTCAGGCTGAACAGGACTGCCTGCGTCTCAGACCTGCGGCCGCCTTGATCTCCGCCTGATCGCATGACATCAGAGCAAGTCGGTATCAAGCCGGACCACAAATCTACCCAGCATGCAACGGGCGGCGATCGCCGGTGATCCATTTGGCGCCTGTGTATCGATACAGTATTGCCACTGAAAATATCGGGATACTGAGCTTTATCGATTTTTCTCACCCGTCGTTGAATGGTTTCTTGTGTTTAGCAAGACGTGGCTGACGTGATAGGAAGCAACATAGACTGTATGTATATATTGAATCAATATATATATATATATATATATATATATACAGTCTATGGGAAGCAATAGCTGCGGCCTTACCCTGGGTCTTCGGTTTGGTGAAGATTGACTGCAGCGCTGCAAGCTCTGCTTTTAAATCCCATTTTTTTGTGAAGCGTTGGCGTTCTTGCAGGGAAATCCCTCTCGTAGCTCCCGCCCCACTAACACAGAACATTTAGGGAACGTTAGTTTATGGTTCGCTAAAAGTTAGTTCGAACCAAACCAAAGACTAAACGTTGCCTAAACGTTAAGAGAACCAACCAACTGTGACGTTCTCCTGCGGTTGCACTGAACCTCCACACAGCGTTCCTGTTTGGTTGTTTTTGGGGTCGTAGCACAAAGGTTTGCAGTCACTTGATTTAGATTCACTCAAAAATCCTTGGGCTTATAAAACCTAAGTTGTGTTTTAAAATGCCCTTCCAGATTCCCTTTCTTTACCTACGTCATCGTTGCGTTGCAGATCAAACAAACAGGCTTTCAATTTTTCCAAATTGAATTTGATACATATATTGAGTCTATTAATTTAATGACTAATAAAAAAAGCTAGATTTATTTTTGAGATACATCCCAATCTATTTAATTAATACTTCTGTTTTCACAATTTATACACCTTTGCAAATCTCTTACATTTTTAGTTTTTTTTTTTGATTTATTTTATTTTACTATTGTCCACTCCATGCTCTTATTTATCTTGTACTATTTTTATTACTATTGTTTATTGATTCATATAAGTTGCAATCCCTTTTCCATATGATCTTTCTTTTTTGATCTGCGTTGTCTGAATGTTTGTATTGTTATCTGTTAATAAAATATAAAAATAAAAAAAGATGCTAAGGAGAGACTTCTGTAACGTCAACACAGTAAAAATGGACCTACTTAACCAAGTTGGTTCACTGCTAGCTTAGCTACAAGTTAGCATCAGACACAACAAAGGCTGTCAGCTGAATGGCGTTTAGAGCTAACGTTAGCAATATAACAACCATAGACAGCTAAAACGTTTCTGACATGATTCCCATCTTCTGTTATTGTGATCATGGATTTCACTAATTTCAGTATGACACGTCATGCCGTAAACCGTTTATCTCTGAGCGTGCGCGACTCACATCTGCACTCGACTCACATCTGCACTCGACTCACATCTGCACTCGACTCACATCTGCACTCGACTCACATCTGCACTCGACTCACATCTGCACTCGACTCACATCTGGCAGTGACAACCGCTCGGTTCCCTAGCTTCTAGCTACTGATGGCTGTCAGCTTCCTGTCATGCATGTCGTGTTAAAGGTGACCTACCTTTTTTCTTCTTTCTTTTTTTGTGGACGTGTAAAAGAGACTGATGCATTCTGGGTGCATGTTTGTATGAAATGTGCTATATAAATAAAGTTGAGTATAAAATCAATATACCAATGTATGTTTAACCATGTCCACATATTTGTGTACTTTGGGTCTGGGGCCTTTTTTCCAAAACGTGACAAATGTTATTACTACAGCATACGTATATTATACATACTATTTATATTTTAGACAACAGGGAGCTTCAATTTAAGAAAAGGTGTAGAACCGGTTTTAACGTGACAGATGAAACGTCCCCGTCTGCTGGAAGCCTTCCCAGAAGCGTGGAGGCTGTGGTAGCGCGTGTGTCGGTGTTGGAATGAGACGGTCGGTCGTCACCATCCAGTCTACGGCCATCACACAGGGGCTGTCATTCTTGGCTTCCCAGTATGAGCCTCTACATCAGGGGTCTTCAACGTTTTCCAGGCCAAGGACCCCCAAACTGATGGCGAGATGGAGCGGGGACCCCCTAATTATATATATTGTATAACATTGTGTTATATCAAACTGGTCCTATAGCCTGTGTGCATTGATGACTGAAAGACATCTTCTGCCTCCATTTATCTGTTTACTACAGTGTGTTGAATTCATGTTAATGTGTATTTAAAGAATTTCAATTAGTGGAAAAAATTGCAGGGGGGGGGGGGGAATATAAAAAAAGTCTAATCAACCAAAACTTTCGCGCCACCCCATGCAGACCCTCCTGTCGGACCCCCTAGGGGTCGCGGACCCCCTGTTGAAGACCCCTGCTCTACATGCACGCGTTGTATTTCTGACACGTGCTCTGCTTTCAGGACACACAGAGGTGGTGCGCTTCCTGCTGGAGGCCTGCAAGGTGAACCCGGTACCCAGGGACAGGTGAGCCCAGACCGCCCCCCCCCCCCGTGCATCAGCGGGGTCTTCTTCATCCTCTGTTCCTCTTCCTTCTTTTAAGTAGCAGAACTTGAACTTGATGTCAGCCTCTCCATCTCATGGCTTTCTCTTTTAAATGGGTTAATATTCCAATGTTGTCCTCATTTTTATTGTTACGTCTAGTAACATGAAACCGTGAAGAATGTAACACCAAGCAGGCCCGCCTTGTTGCACTGTCCACATTTTCTTCACGACCTGCCATTTTTAGTGTGTAGCTCGCTAGCTCGGAGCTTGTTGTTGTTTCTTGAAGCGAAGGGAGTTTAAGAACGACAACACACAGAGAGAGAGAGAGAGAGAGTGGAAGGTGAGGGACATCTGGACAATTATTGTGGAAATATACTTCTGTTGATCCAGACTAGTATTGTGTGAACTGCACAATGATCTAACCCTAACCCATTTTAGCATACATTTAGCATATTATTTAAGCAGTTATAGATATTTAAATATTTGTTCTTATATTTTATTCCTATTATTATTATTATTATTATTATTATTTCATGTATACTGTATGTATGTATATTTTTTACTAGTATCTCATTTATATTTATATTCTGTGTTGTGTGACAAATGTACGTGTGCTGCTGTAATTTCCATTTTTTTGGGATCAATAAATATCTATCTATCTATCTATCTATATATCTATCACTCTATATATCTATATCTCTATCTATCTATCTAGTATCTATCTATCTATCTATCACTATATATATATCTATCTATCTATCACTTCATCATCTCACTATCTACTTTATCTAGTATCTCTCTATCTATCTCTCTCTCTCTATCACTTATCTATTATCTATATCTATCTATCATCCATCACCTATATCTATCTATCTATCTATCCATCTATCTATCTCCATCATATATCTATCTATCTATCTCTCTATCTACTATATATCTATGTATCTATCCTCTATATCTATCTATCTATCTATCTATGTATCTATCTATCTATCTATCTATCTATCCTCTATCTACTCCTACTCTATCTATCTATCTACCTCTATCTATCTATCTATCTATCTATCTATCTATCTCTTAATCTATCTATCTATCTATGTATCTATCTATCATCATCTCTATCTATCTATCTATCTATCTCTGTATCTATCTATCTATCTCTCTATCTATCTATCTATGTATTATCTATCTATCTATCTATGTACTATATCTATACTATCATCCTATCTATCTATCTATCTATCTATCTATCTATCTATCTATCTCTCAATCTATCTATATATTATCTATCTACTCTCTATCTTGATATCTATCTATCTATATATCTAGACTATCCACTCTATCTATTACTTACTATGTATCTATTATGTATCTATGTATATTATCTATCTATCTATCTATCTATGTATCTATCTATCACTTATCTACTATCTATCTATCTATCTATCTATCTATCTATCTATCTATCTATCTATCTATCTACATGCTGTTTGTGTATGCATGCCCTATTTCCCAGCCAGTGCTTTTGAAGAACTAAAGGCCTGTTTCCTGTGTACAGATGGGGGAACACGCCGATAGAGGAAGCGGTGCACTTCGGCCACCACGACGTGGTCACCATCCTGCAGCAACACAACGAGAAACACAGCCGGGCGGCGGGGGCAGACGACAAGGAGAGTGCTGAGAAGAGCCTGGACAGCCTGCTGTAGGCCTGCTGGAGGCCTGCTGGAGGCCTGCTGGAGGCCTGCTGTAGGCCTGCTGCACACAGCCAGCACACTTTAGGTGGACCATTGTCTTTGAACAACTTTAAACATTAGTGACCAAACTTTGGATATGTGGGGTGAATTAGTTATTATGCTGCGTCCCGTCTGGTATGCTTTGCTTTGTGGCTGTACGTCACTGTTCTACTTCATATCTCTGTGTGTGTGTGTGTGTGTGTGTGTGTGTGTGTGTGTGTGTGTGTGTGAGTGAGCGCCTCGTCAATGCTGTTTAAACAAATGATACAATATCTGGACATCTATAATGCAACACTCACAGTATATTACTCATGTCATGTGTCGGTCAGAGGTGGGGGGCTCTAGTGGCACGACAAACTCAAGGACCGGAGACTTGCTTGACTTGCACTGATAAACGACTCGACTTGAGACGGCTGACTCGAAAGGACTTTTTATTAATGTAATACAATGCAATATTAGCTTTTTTGTTGAGCTATTAAGAAGTTGTGGTTTGTTTTTTTTAGAACTTGACTGGGTAATTTTTTAGCAAACCTGGCAACCTTTCCAGAGGGCGACAGAGGGCTAGTCTCGCGTTGCCAGACTGCCATTCCTGGATAGGAGAAAAACGTGCTCGGGTTTATTGGTATTCCTGGTATAAACCAATCACAATCGTCTTGGGCGGAGCCACGGTGCCTCTGCAAAATAGTTTCAGGAAGGAACTTGTTTTGGTGGAACATGTGTACGTTCAAAAGTAGTTTTAGTCGTGCAACAGAAAACTCCGATTGGACAGATAGTCTAGCTAGCTGTCTGGATTTACCCTGCAGAGATCTGAGGACCAGGTACCCATAGTCCTCAGATTGGACAGATAGTCTAGCTAGCTGTCTGGACTTACCCTGCAGAGACCTGAGGACCAGGTAACCATAGTCCTCAGATTGGACAGATAGTCTAGCTAGCTGTCTGGATTTACCCTGCAGAGACCTGAGGACCAGGTAACCATAGTCCTCAGATTGGACAGATAGTCTAGCTAGTGGTCTGGATTTACCCTGCAGAGATCTGAGACCGAACAAAACAAAACAAAACCCCAAGGACAGGGACGTGAATGTGTCTTTTCAGGCTGGTTAAACGTTGATTTGAACCCACTTTAGACTCTGGGACTAGTTTGACTGACAGCAGAGACTCGACTGGACTTGCTTGATTCTCTCTACAGGGACTTGAGACTCGCTTGTGACTCTGCCCCACCTCTGGTGTCGGTACTGTAAACCCCATCCATGGCATCCCAGGATATAGATTATATCAAATGTATTAGTTTAGTTCCACTATAGTTCATGTTATACTATTCTCTACCTAGAAATAATTGGGTAATACTCCCAGCTGTATTAGTTTTGTGAGATAGTGAGGTGTTTGGAAATTCTGATATAAACTTTATAATGTGTCTGTGTTTATGTGAATGTGTAAAGGCTCACAGGCAGTACGCTGTCACCACGGTTACCTGCCTGTTTGTTTTCCTTATAGCTGCAGCTGTTCTCCGATTGTTCTCCTGAGGTTTATGAAGCTCTGTCTCCTTTGAAAGATTGTACTCCGAATGTATTTTTCAGTGGCAACATTGCAATAGAAATACTGTATTTATTTCAGAGATACTTTTTAAAGAGTAAAAATCATCTAAAGATGTAAGATTGTGTCATTTTTTGCACCTGGGATGAAGGCAAGTTGGTTTCTTTATTATTTTTGTTCTCATAGTTACATTTTTCGGTGTATGCATTGCTGGTTTTTAATCTTGATTATGTTTATAAGTAAGTAAACATGCTCCCTCCCTTCCTGTCTGCAACATCCACAGCCAAAGTCCTTGTCAAATTTGAAATATTCTTTGATTACACATGAAAAATGCATACTTTTGCTAATTGGTTTAATTTTAGGCTTCATTGGTCGTCATATTGTTGGGTTTTCCTGCAAAGAGCTATTTCAGCAGCACAAGGACAATTTATGAAACTTTTGACAATTACCAATATAAAAGACTTTCAGTAATTCTTACTTTAGTATTCTGACGTTACATACAGTATGCAGTAGAAACTTATTTACAAATGCTCTTTCACACACACACACACACACACACACACATCTAATCTATAATCAACAAGAAGGACTGTACTGTTAGAATGGAACGGATTGCACCTAATGGCATTAAAAAATATATTTAAAATATAAATATGAGCAGTGCGTGCTGTGCAATTACTGTAACTATGACCTGAACTAAACTAAATAGTAATGCTGCTGTAACATTCCTCCACACTGGAATATATATTGAAATTTCACAGACATAATGTCATCTCATTCTCAATGTGGGGCACCCAGATAGCTCAGCTTATAGAGCAGGCGTCCATATGTAGAGGTTTACGCCTCGATGCAGCGGGCCGGGGTTCGACTCCCACCTGCAGCCCTTTGTTACAACAATGTCCTTATCTGTCCTGTCAAAACTAAAATGGCCAAATAAAATAGAGGTTCTTGTTGTTTGATTGTAAAAGATTGTGAACAAAGTCCATACGGAGCCGCAGAAGTCACAAGTGTCAATAATAGACAACCTGATGATGGGTCAACATACAGTTAATGTGTCCTTCATTACATTTAGCTGTGTTCATTGGTTAAATAGTTGAACAACCAAGTTATATATACATTAACTCCAATGAGGTAGAAAATGCTGGTTTCTCATCTTTACCTGTCTCTTTTCACTTCATAGCCCCTGAGCTCTAGTTCATCCAAGAGGCCGTGCTCAACACTGAGCTTGATTCTTAGATCCGTAGTTACGTTCCTAACGTTATACGATCATTATCCATGATCCTGCTTTGCCATTTGGTTGTTAAGTGGTGGTATCACATAACCGTGCACCAATGCCAACCACTGTTAACTACAGAGGGCCTATTCTCTCTCTCTCTCTCTCTCTTTCTCTCTCTCTCTCTTTCTCTCTCTCTCCTTAAAGTGCAGACGCCAGGGACTGGAACTGAGACTTTTGTCAAATTTGACCCAGTGACAAAGAAATGGATTAAAATTGAAAAGAATGTCAAAAAGTGTAGAAGAAAAAAAATCACAACGAACTGTTGAAATTTGAACCCCGAAAATCAAAGTTGCAGGTCGACGGGAAGAAGACACGAGGGTGAAGAAACTATACGGAGCAACACAGTGGTAGAGGACGGGCGTAGGAACCATGTAAAAACTCCATTTGGCAAAGTTGGAGGAGCTTCGCCTCAAGCTGCCATCCCCGTCCAGCGGATCACGGACTCTCCTGATGAAATGGTTTTCCGTACATTGAACTGATTTCTGGGAAAAAGGCTCGGTATATTTCGGCAGTCCACATAGGGAACCACTGAATGTTTTTTTTAATCAAGTTATTACATAGATTTAGTCCTGAATGATGCAGAAGGTCTTGGCACTGGAATGTATTCAGATGAGTTTATTTGAATAAACAAAGTAAAGATCATATACAGTTCAGTATGGAGTTTACACACACAGCATTGAGATTTTAATCTTCTAAATACTGAGTGAAAAGTGATCATGTGCAAGTAAAAATAGTTTACTTTAAAACAGTAAATCAGAAAATCACCCCACATTTTGTTAGAAGTCCCTCTTAGAAAACCTGAATATTTTAACTTGTAGCTTTGCTCAATATATACTGTACATTTAGCACAATCTTACATCATTACGCTCATATTGATCATTGGTTTTGTATCATTTTAACCTTTCATAGTAGGCTATTACTGACACCTGACCTGAAAACATTGCATGTACTTAAAGACTAAAACATCTCTACCTGATGACTTCCTGATTGGGACACAGTAACCTGCCACGTTTCCAAAAGGGAAAACCAAAATCAGCACAATCTGAAGTCGTTCTGAGTTTGCATCATTTCTTGGTGTCCAGATGATGTCCAAATGTCTTCCGGTGAGTTGAGTAAATCTCGAATGACTTCCTGATACAGTTGGAAATCCTCCAGCTACAAGGAAAAAAAAACATGTTTTTATTTAAACTGAGAAAATATGAATGAATTCACATTTTCAGATAAACAATGGCTCAAACAGCACCGTGAGGTGTTGGGGCCCCAGAGAAGGGTTCCCCACACCTCTCTTTGTTGGCGTTATAGCGTCCAACTTTACTTTCATTAGTCTAATTGCTCTCATCTATCTATGAATTACGGTCTGTCTGTGTTATGCGCGTGTTAACAGGTGTCTGGCTACGGGTACGAGGAAGTGCAGAGCCAAGTTTGACGTTGTTTGGATTAGAAATATATTGAAGTCGTGTTAGCGGCAACCTGGTGGCTAAGAAACAAAATAAACAAATCAATAACAGGCTGCTATAGGTAAATACTACAAAAATAGTAGGTCAAACCCACTGGTGTGTTCAAGTACACGTCCATGTCCGTAGGTGGAGAGGGAGGTGGTGTAGGACTTCTGAGGAAAAACACACAAACAAGTATTGCTTATGAATATTGCTTATGTTATTATTTATATTGAGATTTAGCTTTTTGAAAACATCCCCATTTTCTCCATGAATGAACGGCTGCAGACATGGAAAGCTACGTGATACAAAGAGTAGAAATCTTAATGCATTTGCTTCATTATTATTGTCTTACAGTGAGACGTCCATACGTCTTTTGGGAATGTACCCGTCCTTTTCAGGGGTTGACTTTTCTGCATGACAGAGAGGATTAGAGGTCATTACAGGCTCATGTTTAACTCATTTTCTGTTGCACAGAGGTCAAATCTGCACATTGTTATGCAATACTCCCTGTAATAGACAAATGGATTTGTGTTAACATTGACATGACATTTCCAAACTTTGGCCTAACAGATATTGTTAAAGATGTAGTTACACCTACACAGCATATCTCAAATATACACATTTTAAACAAATCCATTATCTAATCCACATACACAAGAAATAAAAATATGCTTTATATACATACAATAATTCCCTTCAGGCATTCGTGTGCACAAGGGTTTTTCCACCAAGAAAATTTAAATTGAATTAACTTACATAGAGCGACATTCGATAAAAGCAACAGAATTACAGAATACATTCATAGAAATAGAAATATTCACAGTACCATCGCAACTAATGGGTTACTGCTAATGATTGAAGATGATAAGGGGACAGATTTGGGTTGAGGAACTGAATTGTTTCATACTCAAATTTAAATTCTCTTAGTCCCAAGTAGAAAAAAAACTAATCACCATCATGAAACAAATTCTTTTACTGTTGTTCTGGGTAAATAAAGTGACTTTGTTCTCAGGAGAAAGTGAGAAGGAGCGCGTACTTAAGGTGTTGTTGTAGTGTCCGAAGACGTCTTTGCTGATGTCTGGGTAAAGGTAGATCAGAGGGTTCCAGTACCTGTTCCCCTCGGCTCTCAGACTGTAGGTGTTGATGATGTCGGGCAGAGAAGTGTTCACCAGCTCTTTCTTGATGTAGGGAGCGACGGCGTGCACATGGATGTCTACAGGAGGAAACACATGCAGAAGGGAAAGTAAGCAAACAAAAAGACACACGCTACGCAGGGTCAGTCTGCATGGCATGAGACAGAGACATGCTAACCGTGCCAGTAACAACCAAGCAGCTCTGGCTGGGACCTCACCATCATTTTAGTGTAAAAATACTCTAAGGGCCCTATCTTGCACCCAGCGCAATTGACTTTGTATCATATCAAAGAACTACAACCCTACATTTGAATTAGCACTAGCATTGCATGGATATAGGGAAATCTTAGACCCGTTTTAAATTTCTTTTATGATTTATTAGGGTTTCAAATGTTTGACTTTTTAAGACCCTGCAGAAACCCAGTATCAACAGCCTGACAAAACCCTGGGACACGCCCAGGACCATACCGCCATTGGAGTGCTCCACCCAGCTGAAGGTGATGGCTCCCTCTTTGTTGCTCTCACTGAAGCGGAGCAGGAAGGTCCCGCTCGCTTTTTCCTGCAACAGATCCTCGGATTTCTTCCTGCTCACGAAGCCCATGATGAGTCTGAAACGACACCCAGAACATGTTGGGGGTTTAGTTCACTGGGACGCACAGAGTCCCAACACCGGGAGACTGGGTCCCTGTTTCAGCGCTCTCCTTCATTGTTTGGTTTGGGATATCGGGATTTTTATTTTATCGATTATTTCCCCTTGAATCATGATTTTTATATATATTTTTAACCAAGGAGTCTAAATATGTTCTGTTTATACGTTATATAACGGACATTTTTTTCCGGCTCCAGCAAAACAGAGCAAAAGCAGAAAATCCATGTTATGTTCTTCTTTACAAATTAAATCAATGTCAGACTGACTGTGATGTGGATGCTTCTTAGAAAAATATTTTTTCAGAAAATGTCTCATGACATACTTTCACATGAAGTGTATTATTCAACTTTTGTTTATGTTAACAAAGGAAAAGACAATCCCAATACTCAATATTATGGAATCCATGAAAATGCAATACAGATCATCACCCATGTAATGTGAAAGAATCCAAATCGGGACAAAAGCATATCGCCCGGCCCTAATAGTTCTTGTGAATGATACTCGGGGTGGGTCTTACCCATCGCGCCAAAGATCCGCCAAGTGTTTTTCGATCAAATCCAGGATCCCATCGATCCAAATCCATGCATTTTCATTCTGTCCCCACAGGAGAGAAAAGTCAACATCTAAACACACACAGGCCCACGGAAGTCCTACAGGTTGGACCGACTGCTTTAAATGCTTTATAACAAGAATCTTACTCAACACTCACCTTGGAGAACTTGCTCCAGGGAACCAGATCATCAGGACCATCTGTGCAGAAAGCAACATTCACGTTAGAAATGTCATGAAAGTAGAGCCCAACACCCTTTATATTGTAGTTTTATCCAAGCAGTGAGGCTGAGGTTTAATTTAAGAACCATACTTATATTAACACAATCTTATCCTACCGACATAGAGCCAGACTCATGGATGGAAACTGTGGCCGATGGAGCAAATATTAAATAAATAAATCATAGAATGGAGATGTTTGCTTCATATTGGGAAAGATGGTTTAACTATGTCACATCTAATAAGCCTGATTGTATTTCTTTATTTTACTGAATATGCTAAATTGAAAAGATTACTCCCTGAGAGTATATAGTTTTGTCATTTTTGGATAGTTTTGAATCTTCTTTTAACACTTGTATGTTTTATATTTTTGTACACAGTCTTTGAAAATTCTGCATCAAAATGTATCTGATTCTAAACATTAATAAACTATAAATTACTTTAAAAAAAATACTAATAGACATTAACTCATATGTGCTTGGTTTATTGAGACAGTTTCCAAAAGGAATCGTTGTCATTTTTCTCTTATATCATTAGAGAGAACACTTTTAGACATCCGGTTTCTTCAGTTGGATAAGATTAAAGCCACTTTCATGTCTGTGCAGAATGAAGCTACAGAAGCTGAGCTTAGTTTAGCATAAAACCTGGAAATGGGGACGTAGCTAGCCTGGCTCTGTCCAAAGGTAACAAAATCCACCTCCCGAAACCTCCCATACACTCATGTATTAACGCGTTACATCTCCTTTGTTTAATCTGAACTAATAAGAACGTATTTTCACAGGGACTTCCACAAAGTGTCAGTGCCCAGCCAAGAAATCCTCCAGTACATAACCCCGGTAAAATCATGTGTTGTTGTACACACACAGAGAGAGAGAGAGAGAGAGAGAGAGAGAGAGAGAGAGAGAGAGAGAGAGACTAGTTGTCCAGTCTTCCTGCTAAACTACGTTAACCATCTTCTGGCTGTAGCTTCATATTTTTACACAATGACACAGTGTGCGTATCAAACCTCTCATCCCACTCGGCAAGAAAGTAAGTAAGCATATTTTCCAAAACTAACCCTTTAACTTTAACATGGAAGTTCACTTAGAAATAACTTCCCAGTCTCCAATACGTGTGTGAAAGTGAAGTGCATTTATTTAACATTTAGTACAATCAATTTAGATAAATATCTCTCCATTAAAACATGACACAGTTTATTTGGATGAAGCAGTGGTCAAACACTCACCCACAAGTTTGTCTCTTAGATAGGAGAGCTGGTTTTGGTCGAGCTCCCGTTGGCCAGCGCGTAAAAACTGCCAGCTCAGAACGTGCGACAGCTGCTGCCAGGTGAGCGGAGGAGGGTCCGCGAACAACGACAGATTCTACAGAACAAAGTTAGACTTTATTTAGGTTGCCATTTTCAAACTGGCCAGGGACAACGGATGAAAATGAGCCTGCTGAGCTAAATCTGGCTCATTTACAGGTGCTCTGCTGCGAATAATGAGAGTTGTCCCTGTTACATAAATGAAAGAAGTAAAATGGGATTAAAGACAAGACGGTTGTCAATATGAAATAAAGAAAATGGTCATCTGTGAATGAGAAATCAAACGCATAAGACGTTTGATGCATTCGCACAACTGTTTGGTTGGTGTAATTTGGATGTGTCTTATGTAGCCAAACAGAAGATGATGTTGTTGATTTGTTGTGTGGAGGTGTGGAGGTGTGATGTCTTTACCCCGGGTTCACCGATGGAGACCATGTTGCACCACATGACCGAGGCCCAGGCACTGACCACCTGATTGGTGCTGGAGATGACAACCAAAGGCAGAGAGCTGGCCTGGACCAACACAAGAGGAGGAGGAGGAGATCATTCAGTAAACGGCTCTGCTCAAATAGTACCAATAGTAACCAACGATACCTTCAGCTCAGCAGCATCGAGCACACAAATCAGGTGTCATGTTGGACTCACCTCGATGTCAAATTTCATTCCAGCATGCTGAAACTCCGTCACAAACTTAATGATGTGGAGTTCTTCAGTGACTGTCAGAGGACTCTGATGAAGAAGAAAGACCCGTTGTTTTAAAAAGGGGAAAAAATACTTGTTTGATATTGTTAATTTGCAATCATGTAAAAGTAAGGTGTGGGAGAAAACAATAAAATCTAACAATACTGAACTAGAATTACTGCCTTGTGGTGAGGTCACAGGGACTTTGACCCCCTGAATCTAATCCGTTCATGCTTGAGTGCAAGTCACCACTAATAAGCGCATCAACAAAGACCGTTAAAACTGTATCACGTGTTTGTTCATAAAACAGACTGTACTGGTTTCCACCTACAAACAGCAGATCGATGATTCTGAATGTCTTACCTCACTGGATCCTTTGGCTTTCTGTTTTTGGTTAAGTGACTGAAAAGAAAATTGAAAAGAGAACAAATACTGACAGAATGATCTTTAACATAACAAAAAAAAAAATCATACAGAACAATGAACCAGACGGTCCCTGGTCCCAGTCCACTTTTCATGCTACTCCTGTGTCTTGACTCCTCATAAAAAACTTTGAAAATGGCTCAAATTTGACCGTATTAAGTGTATTTTTAGTAAAGCGTAGAACACACACACTCTCACACTCTGAACA
Organism: Etheostoma spectabile; assembly: GCF_008692095.1. Taxonomy (NCBI): domain Eukaryota; kingdom Metazoa; phylum Chordata; class Actinopteri; order Perciformes; family Percidae; genus Etheostoma; species Etheostoma spectabile. Next base: position 18,025,521 of record NC_045743.1, on the reverse strand, counting down.
AACATCTGCCCTTCTGTTTCTGAGTGATGGCGTTGAAAAAAGTCCAGAAATGAAAAGAAAAAAAAAAAAACTGTATCAAGTGTTTGTTCATACAATGGACTGGACTGGTTTCGGCCTTCAAATAGCAGATTGTTGATTTTGAATGTCTCATCTTACCTCATGGGATCTTTTGGCTTTCAGTCTTTGATTGAGTGACTGAAAAGGAAAATTGAAAACGTTTCAAAAGATGCACTCAGTATATACTCTACCGTGTTTGTTTGATGTACGCATGGACGCTAGGGCTGCACGATTATGGCCAAAATGATAATCACAATTATTTTGATCGATATTGAGATAACGATTAATTATCACAATTGTTTGTTAATTTTAACCAAAACTAATTTTATTGTCACATAGGATATTTATAACTGCTTTCACATCCATATTGTGCAACATTCCTCTTATGTTGACGTTGTTTGCCCGTTATCTACCGGATGAAATTCAAACATGGATTTTTGATCAATCACACAAATTTGATCATGGGAAGCCAGAATCGTGATTAAAATTTGATTAATTGTGCAGCCCTGATGCATGCATTATATCACATGTACTTGGTCATAAAATAAAAAGCTATGTTTGTTGTTGGTTTCTGGGGTTTCCTACCATTTGTCCGAATTCTGCCACCAAGCCTCCAGAGGACTCGTCCACGTCCAACACCCTGCAGTAGTCCTCGTTGAAGACAAAGTGACGGAACCTACAACGACATCGGGTCAGAGCGAGTCTGAGTCAGTAGTTTATCAAAATTCAAATTGTTCTGGTACCCTTCACTTACCCTTTAACTGTCTTGGCTTCTTCAACATCCCTTATTTTAAGGCAAAAATAGATGTGAAAAAATGATAAAACATTGTTTATTAAAAGGTAAAATCATCAACAAGATTTCTATTTATGTAAAATAATGATGTACTATATCACTGGCTCAGAACAAAGTTCTCTTTGACTTACTTGTCAAATACAGGTTTGACCTTGAGCAGGCACTTGAATTCTGGGAGGTTTGCTAAGAACCTGAGAAGAGAACAAACAAATACTGACAGAAGGATCTTTAACATAACAAATAAAATCATATATATATATATTTTATACTACTCCTGTGTCTCGACTCCTCATAACTCCGAGGCTCATATTTAGCAACTCATTGGCACAGATAGAACGCTATTAAGTTCATCATGATGTGTCTAGGTCTGATAACCCTTGGTTATTGCTGCGAATCCAGCACGTAATTGATTCTTATTCAAATAAAGCTACTTTGACTGCGCATGTGGATCATCTTGGAGTCTTCCCAGTAAACGCGGGTCTAGCAGCGATGAGATCGCGATTTACCCTGCAGGGGTCTGAGGAGTAGTTAAGCATAGTCCTCAGAAATCCACCAGAGGTTGGAACGCCGACACAAAGGAAGAGGAAGGGAACGAACATCAGAAGGTCACACACACACACACACACACACAGGCCCAGTTGAGATCCACACACAAGTCCACACACACACGCACACGCACGCTTTAGTTACATTAGGCTTACCTCACTGCCACTGTGAACCGCACCCCCATCTTTAGTACTTGAGGCCGATGTGGTAAACTCGACATGACGGGCTGTTTCTCAACCACCAGAGCACTGCAAAGCAAGACCATACCAAAACAATGTCAGCAAAAAGGAAAGTGTGTGTACCAGTCAGTCAGTGTGTGTGTGTAGAACACAGAAAGGTCCTGATGCAATGTCTCACTGTGCAAGAAGTTTCGTCAACGAAAGCAGCGTGGATCGCTCAATTTCTGCTATGGTACCAGACAGGCTGGAGGTATCGGTGCTGTTGTATTTCTGGTTCTGGTCTTGTAGTTCCTGCAGCTGTTCGCGTACACGTAGTAGTACATGTGCCACAGTCGTGAACCTGCACATCCAGCATAGGCAAACACAGGAACACATAACACCAAGTTTGTTATTAGGTATAAAGTGCGACAGCTTGGACAGAGAATATACAAAGTTTCTTCCTCAACATGAAACTTGAAGAGCCAAGGTAGTCCTAATAAGTTCTTACCACTTCTGGAGATGGTCCAGGCTGGTGTCAACTGGACTTCCAACGCATGCCATCCGCTGCCTGCACTTCCACTCCGGCAGCTCCACCTCTGTGAGGGTCGCCACCATCTGCTGCGCTGGGTTTAAAATGTTCACAATCTGCTGCAGCATCACCTGCAAAACACACGAAACACAGCAAGTGTTAGGTACTTTACTAATGGGTGGAGGTCTAATTAAGCTGCAGAAACGACAACCCCTTACTAACCATGTCAAGATTGTTGTTAAACTATTATATCAAGATAAAAAAATAGAATATATATACATACTATTTACAGTACACACAAACATACATTTTACAATTTACTGATAGGAAGATTGGGGGAAGAAAATCAAATATCCAGATTTCTTTAACAAATACCTCGATATCCATATTGTAGTGTTGACAATTGGTGTTTTCACAAAATATGCACACAATGAATTTTTATTTTTTTATAAATAATCAGTTATGTGGGTAAAGGCAAATAGCACAGTCTGGTGTGTTCAGGAAATTACGTCACTTTAATGTAATGCAGCGTTTAAAACCAGGAAAAGACAACACTTAATATTACAGATATGCAATATTAGGATATTACAATATCCAAAATCTAAGACGATATCTAGTCTCATAGATTGATATCCATATAATAGCGATATATTGCCCAGACCTAATCAAGATACTCTTGACCAAAATACCTTGATGTTGATATTGCTACAATATTGTAGGGTTGACTATGGAAAAATATAAAAATATTTTCACAACTTGAGATAAATTATCAATAGTGTGGAATCAACGACTAAGTGGGTAAAGGCAAATGATAGGACAGCTAGGTAAGACATCACTTCACTGTAATGCAGCCTCTAAAACCAGGAAAGACAACACATATGTCATATTATCTCATATACAGTATATCAATATAACATCTATATAATGCCCAGCCCTATGCTGGGTCAACAACTCAAACATGCGTACCTTTGTTTTTGTGATAAAGTTGGTCCGTCTAAGACATGCCCCGTCCATGAAAGGACAGGACTGGGCCAGTCCATTGTGCTCCTCTACTGGGAATGACAAAAGACATGAATGAAGCATGAACTCACACCCGACCCTTCACCTGGTTCTTTCTGTCTCCTCCTACCATACCTTGGCTTTGCCAGTTCTTCTTTATGGCATCGATGGTTTTTTGTAACTCCAGTAACTTCATTTCTATCTTCACCTCCTGCATTAGAGGTCAAGTTGACAAATTTAGAAATGATGAAGCATGTTTACCCAGGGAGAAATAAAACCAAAAGTTACAGTCAAACTGAGTTTACCAGATCAAGTCCTTCCATTTGCGATCCATTGCTGGACTGCCGCAACCGTGACAAAAACAAAGATATTTCTTTTACTCTTTTGCTATTATTTCCATCTGGTGGAAGTTCTTACAAAACAGACACTTGTGCAAACAGTGTGAGCCTCTGGTACTGTAGCGTCACTGTATCCACGTACTTGCTACTATTGGCCATATCCAGACACTTTCCTACTGACGCACGTTCTGGTCTTTCCGCAGTCCTTTACATTTCCGATCATCACCAAAATGTCAGCAGAATTGATCTAAACCCATCTAACAATCTACATATGAATTGTCCTATATGTACATGGACATTTAGATGTCTGATTAGTATATGAAATGAGGGAAAGACTTGGATTTTCCTCCTAAAAAGTTTCTATTTTTACTGAAATTAACATTTTGGAGCTCTTATTATGGTATTTTATTGTGAAGGACGGAAGTAAGATGCAGTAGTTTTGACAGCATTTATGGGACTTTCTTTAACTAAAGAAAAGTAAAAACTAAAGTAAAGAGTTAAAACTATATACCGTTACAAAGATAAGAAGTCACACAATAGTTTTACACCCTTAAATTAACTTAAAACACAAATAGATCATTTATATTCGTATTTTAAC
>NC_045743.1:18020183-18021493 GCF_008692095.1 Etheostoma spectabile | reverse complement strand
ATAGAACGTTAGCCAATAAGTGTCCGAACGAGGACACAGTGACGCTAAGTAACATTATCGAGGTGCTCTGCAAAACATGAAGCTCATCCTCTGAGCCAAACGAGACTTAAGACGTGTCCCTTCAGGGCGGGAATAAAGTAGTAAAATCAAACAAAAGACAGGTTTGAACAATCTTGTGGCACATGACTAGTTCCTGGGTTTGATGTTTACAGCCTTTCTGCAGACCGGACTGATGTTATCGGCCATCTTACCTGGGATTCAGAGGCTGAGGTCAGGATTTTCTTTTCCTCCTTTAAGCATTCAGAGAGGGTTACGGCCAAGTTCAGAGGCTCATCTTTAAAGTGTTTCTAAGTAAAAATAAATATATAGAATCAAATACACACCAATGCAATAAGGTTAATTATTCTGCTTTGAGAACATAAATAGGTAAATCTAAATAAATTGTTAAATGTCAGATCCCATAACCACATGTCTGCCCTACCAGCAAGTAGTCTTTCATCAGTTGAAAATTAGGTCCGTCTAAAATGTTCGCCTGGACAGAACGACTCCACTCTTCTTCCAGATACACCAGGAGCACATGTAAACAAGCGCTGGCTTTATTTACATCCACAGCCGCCGCATCCCTAACACAGAAAACATACATTCAGTTAGGGGTTGTCTATCTGCTGGATGAGGAAACACATTGATGAACAGTAAACACTGTTGGATCTACCCAACTACTACCTCAAACTCATTTAATGATAAATCAGCCAATTAAAAGTGCACATTTGGGCCATACAGAATGAAAGATGAACTACCCCGTTAAAGCCTCTGAACACTCACACAGGTGTTTTAAGTTGTGGAGGACTAGACTTCTGCTCAGAGTTTAGACGAGAATTTATTCGCCTGTAAAGTGGGCGAGAGCAGGCAGCAGCAGTAGGCGAGGGGGGGGGGAAACAAAGACCTGTGGTAAAGTTGGACAGTTTCCATTGGTATTCAATCTGAACAGGAAGTCACAGAAACACTGGTCTGATCCTGATTTAATAACGTGTAATCAGACCCATATGTCAGCTTGTACACACGTCTCCAATTGTGTTATTAAGACTGAGTAGCTGTCATGATTCTCTACATGTGATCGATTGTTGATGTTAATTAACAGACTGGAGATGATCCGTGATCCAAACAGAACTATCTGCCACACAATGTGTGTTCTGTACAGAATAAGCCTTTAAATCAGACAAATGGGTATTAAAATCCCTCCGATTCAAAATCAATAAAAGGTTTATACAAATCATAATGTTGAGTTCTGAACCAATCAGCTGTTAAATCAG
>NC_045743.1:18007987-18020173 GCF_008692095.1 Etheostoma spectabile | reverse complement strand
GGCGTTTCCCAGCATGCCCTGGGTCCACATGGGTCTTGCAGTCGGTGAAAAGCAACTGCACCGCCTGCGTCTCAGACCTGCACCGCCTTGCTTTCGTGATGTTATCGTTGCCTACGTGTGCACGACGTCAAAGCAAGTCGGACACAAATCTACCCAGCATGCAACGGGCGGCGACCCGGCTCATCTCAACGAGCCTAATGATGAAGGTGTGATCATCAACCAGATTAACTGGAAATACCTGTGTGGGTGTTCAGAGCTCGCCATCCAGTGTCCCAAAACAATTTATTTATAGTGTTTTGTTTTTATCACGTATTAAGGAGTCTCTCTTGTCTTCTATTATTATAATAATATAGTAATTAATAATAAATTGTGGTTTGTGTAATATAGTCAATGTTTTTTTTGTGTCTACATGTTCTTTGTTCTCCATACTTCTTGTTACTGTCTGTTCTGACATGATGACATGATGATCACTGTTCTTGTCCTTGTTTCTCTGTATATAGCCTGTGTATAGTGTATAGTGTGTAGTGTATAGTGTATTTGTATGCATTTATTATTTTTTGTGTACCATCAACCTGCCAGGGGGTCTGCAGATGGAAATTAGCCTAAGGCTACAATCTGGCATATTTACATTTGTGAAAATGTTCATTAATATGTATTGTCCCCTTTTGTTTTTCTCAAATAAAATAAATTCTAATTATGTGCTTTTGCCAAATTCCAGAAAAAAAAATATAGTTTGGGCCTCCATGACCCCCCACCTCCATCTTTCACACTCTTTGCAATGTTTAAGTCTCGGCCCTTAATGACAAGTAAATAGTTTGTTTAAGCAAAATGTAATTTAGTAAAATACACCATTTAAGGACAACACACTGATATAGATATCAATTTGAAGGGCCTTTCTACTAAAGAGTAATGGTGCAAGTCTCCTGTCATTTAACAATGGCGATTACACTATTCACTAAACTACTCACATTATTTTCTTATTTTTTTCCCCCACTTTATTAGACAGAAATACAGTGGATAGATGTGGAAAGGGGGAGAAAGATGGGGGGTGACACGCAGTAAAGGGGATTTGAACCCGGGACTGCAGGACTCAGCCAACATGAGGCAGGGGGACTTACTTAGTGAGTAATAATATTAATATTAATAATAATAGCAATACATTTTATTTAAATGCACCTTTTCGTGCACTCAAAAAAATACTATACAACAGCAAAACAAATACTATACAACAGCAAAACAAAGACTATTCAACAGCAGAACAAATACTATTCAACAGCAGAACAACAGAAAAGGCAGAGCAAGAGACATTTAAGTGGACTAGGTGATATTAAGTACAGTCTATAATCCGGTCCTGTTTCTCTTACCAGTCCTGGCCCTCTAGCAAGACGCACAGGTAGTGGCGGATCTCTCTGGGGAACTGTCTCTCCTCGTAGACCTGGTTCACCCGGGTCAGGGAGGCTGGGTCCAGCCTCTGCAGCTGCTGCCACTGGGCCATCTGCAGTCAGCCGACAGAACCAGTAACCATGGAGTCTGAGAGAAAGTCGCTTAGCAACGCTAGCGCTAAAGCTACGGTAACGTACCAAAGTTAACACGTTTCGGGTCTTTGTGAATTACGGTGTCAATAACAACGCAGTGTCTTTTTCACAATCGACAGAGTATAGTTGTTAAGCTATGTTTGGATTATATTCAATTTAGTTAACGTACTGAAGAGTTAATAACAGATAATTAGGCACTAAAAAAAGTAGTTAAGCTAAAAGCCACGACATAACGGCTAGCGTTAGTTTAAGTAGCACGGACACCAAAGTGATTAATATAACGTGTTAACATGAAAATAACAAAGCATAAAGTTATATTTTTCTTTTAAGCATTCCTACTGCCAACTCGACGACTCACCTTGTGGCTGTTTGTCCGTGTTGTTTATCGACAGTACATACAGGAGCTAAGTTAAATTACAAAAAAGAAAGCGGCTTAGTGTAAGTTGCTGTTTTGACTGTTTTCTGGGTCTGAATGACAGAAAGAACGGGGCGTGGTTTATATCCACCGGGCACGCGCACCACCCCACGTGATTCCCGAGAAATCGTCCCGTTGAGAGTGACAAGACAACTGGCGAGCACAGTCACACAGTTTTTATTTTCGCTTTCACAATAAAAGACCTTTTTATTTTTATTTTTTTTAAGAATCTTTTTATCTTTGAATCTTGGTAGTTTTAAGAGGTTCTAGGCCTCAGTTAAACCTAGGTGGTGTTATCGGACCCCGTTTCAACGTATCCACGCCTCACACATATAGGCCTACACCTGTTTTTGCCGCTTCGGTAAAGTTAGAAAGTCATTCATAGATTTAAACTTCCGGTATCAATTACTCTATAGCGAAATGTTGTTAAATCACAAACGACTTATCTTATCTTTATAAACTCATTTTCATCCAAATGAACACGTCCTTCAATCTGGACAAATAACATTGGCAATTGTAACGATATTAAGAAATCCAAAATCTAAGACGATATCTAGTCTCCGATCGATATATCAATATCAATATCAGTTTTTGGGCTAAACAACGTCTTGTAAAGCGTATGATGATCAGTGATAAGCTGCTAAAAAAAAGCCCAACACTGACAACAAAAATAATGCTGCAGATTTCACTAAAAAAAAATAAGAAGGAAATAAAAGTCTAGTTTAGTCGTAGTCTAGTCATTTGAGAAACATCCTTATTTAAAAAACACCAATTTATTTAATTAACTATATTGACTAATTTATATATATTTATATGTGCATGTAAACATACAGTATATTTATATCAGTATGTATTTCATAGGCCTATTTGTTTACCTGTTGGCATGTACGTAGTTATCAATTAATAGTTTACTTCCTCCATGAGGCAAAGTAAACACACCGTTTTATTATACTGAACCATTACGGAACACACCCGAAAATCACGTGGTTTTTGATGAATGTTGGAGGAGGTGGAGGAAGATGTGTCAAGTAGGAGTCAGATGCAGGAAACTTACTTCCAGCTACTTTCAAAATAAAAGCTCAGCCATCTGTAGACCTAACCTGGCAGAGGAGCTGATAATGAAATAGATGTGTGTCAATGTCAATGTCAATGTCAATTTTATTTCTATGGCACATTTAAAAACAACAACAGTTGACCAAAGTGCTGAACAGGGTCGATGTCAAATACATAAATAACAAGTGTAAAAATCACTCCAACCAAAATACATCACAGGGAGACAAACAACGGGTTAAAAGCTACAAAATGGTGCGTTTTAAGCAGCAAATTTAAACGTTTGTAGGGTCTGTGCAGCTTTAATATGCATGGGGGGGAGGTTGTTCCATAGGGTGGGGCCGCCCACTGTGTGTGTGTGGTGTGGTGTGGTGTGTGTGTGTGTGTGTGTGTGTGTGTGTGTGTGTGTGTGTGTGTGTGTGTGGTGTGTGTGTCAAAGGCCAAAGTGGTGGTGCCTCATGCAGAAATAATGAAGCACGCTAATGTCAATATGGTACATCCATTGTAGACAAAACCAAGTCATCACCGACTAATAATAAAAATACAGACACATTATTTATAGAAAAATTATGAATATATATATTAAAAGAAAGCAATAAACAACAGCTCAAGCAATGGATCCAATTTAACCACAGCATCTCTTTAAACAAGACACACTTTTCTTTTTAATTTTCTACGATACCAAAGATGTAGACATTGATCCAGACTGGTGTTTTCATCTGGCTTCACTCTGAATATGAAGAGCTCATCTGTAAAACAAAGAGAACAACATTAGCAGCAGAACATATGGAAGACTCATCTATAATATATATTAATAAAAATATACAAAGAAGGCGAATTTACGGTGTCAATGTCAAAGCACAGGTGCTCGTTGAGCATGTTAAACTCCCCGGGAGTCATGGGGGGCTCGGGGGACTGGCAGGACAGGGGGGTGGAGCTGGCAGGAGAGCTGGGAGGATGGAGAAAGAAAAGAGAGAGAAGACAAGGGAAGGGACCAGTCATTAAACGTCAGGGTAAAACATCTGGTACATTGTTTTTTACTGTAACAAAACGTAAGTCAGTAAGAGGTCATATTATTGGGTCCAGTCATCAAAACCGGCCAGTGCATAACCCCTCTCTTATTATTTCCTTTACATAAATAGATAGAGAGATAGATAGATGGATGGATGGATGAATAGATGGATAGATAGATAGAGAGAGATAGATGGATAGATGGATAGATAGATAGATAGATAGATAGATAGATAGATAGATAGATAGATAGATAGATAGATAGATAGATAGATGAGATAGATGATAGATAGATGGATAGGATAGATAGATAGATAGATAGATAGATAGATGATAGATAGATAGATAGATAGATAGATAGATAGACATATAAGTAGAGTGATAGATAGATAGATAGACATATAGTAGAGTGATAGATAGATAGGAGTAGATAGATAGATAGATAGATAGATAGATAGATAGATAGATAGATAGATAGATGGATAGATGATAGATAGATAGATGGATAGATAGAAAGATAGATGGATAGATAGACAGATAGAGTGATAGATAGAAATGGATAGATAGATGGATTGATGGATAGATAGATAGTAAAATGGAAAGATAGATAGATAGATAGATAGATAGATAGATAGATAGATAGATATTAATCCCCCCAAAAAAGGGAAATTACAGTGTTACAGCAGCAAAATCAGTCACACAGCACAGAATATCAATATAAATGAAATACTAGGATACAATACACATGCATACAATATAATAATAGAGACACTGTCATTTGCATTATGAATTGTTGGAGAAAAGACACATACTGTTTGAAAAAAATTCACCCGAATGACGAAAATTAAGCGTTTGACATTGAAAATTGACAAAGTTGCCAGTCCTTGGGTGTCATGCGGGCCTGCTGCCACACCGGCTGCTGGTCTGGTCTCACGTGGTCTTCCTGTGAACTCACCGTAGTTCTGAGATGGGGATCAGGGTGGAGGCGATGTATGGATGGACTGAAACATTAACAGAGGTACGGGAGAGATTAGTGTGGTAGCCTAATGTTGGAGCTAGTCATTATTTTGTTATATATAATAGTTCATTATTCTAGTTATTTAATTTCAGTTCTGCTTGAATCATACAGCTACATACATTTGTCTATCATTAGTGTTTTATTTGGGTTATTTTTAGTGCTTTGGTTTTGAAGGAACCAGGCAGCCTTAGCCACCAGGTGTAGTCTACATAGAGAAATTGGATTAATAAACCTCCCAGAATGCATCTCTGCCTGGACAATGAAAGCTTTAATCTCTATGTACACTCCTTTGGTGCATCAGTGGCTGTTGAACATTGAGTTTTTAGTTTGTTTTGTTCAATCTGAAGACAATTCGCCACTACACAGACAATCTATTCAACCGCCAAAGTCCCCGGCCCGTACTGAGACATGAGCTCTGATTGAAGACATGGTCTCGCGCTCTCACCTTTGCTCGGCTGGCTGTTGTAAAGCCGTCCAAAGGCTTCGTCTTTGGGGATGTCGGGGTACAGGAACTTGAGCGGGTTCTCTGGGACGACCCCGTCTGAGATCACCTTGTAGTCTCGTATGATGTCCGCAAATGGGAGCGCGCTGAGCCGGTTTTTAGTGTACGGCTCCACAGAGTTGAACTTCACCTCTCCTGTTGGAAAAAAGGCACCGTTAGCAAAATCAGATCATTATATCAAGTAAAGACAACAGGCAAGAAACACACCTGACTTATATATAACTGACTCTGGTATAAAACTATGTAAAATAGACTTTAACAAGCCAAATGCATGGGTGTCCCTCACCATTGTCGTTGTGCTCCACCCAGGTGAAGGTGATTCCTCCCAGGTGGCTCTCACTGAAGCGTAGGAGGAAGGTGCCGGGCCATCTGTCCTTCAGCAGACAGCGCTCCATCTCTTTACTCACAAAGCCCATGATCAAGCTGCATGGATGGGGTTAGTAAAAGATGGAAATGCAAAGTTTTTATATAGCACTTTTTTAGTTTTAAAAACTACTCAAAGCTTTCATGAACCATTCACACACATTCATACACTGTGGTCGAGGCTGCCGAGGGTGCCACCTGCTCATCAGATACACACTCACACACATTTACACACTAATGGCACAGCATCGGGGTTCAGTGTCTTGCCCAAGGACACTTTGACATGGGACTGCAGGGCCAGGGATTGAACCCCCAACCTACCAATTGGCAACTGCTCTACCACTGAGCAACAGCTGCCCCAAGATAGTAATGATGCAAGTCTCCTGTCATTTATCAATGAAGATTACAGTATTCACAGTATTCTCTTACTCCCCCCCTTTATTAGACAGAAATACAGTGGATAGATGTGGAAGGGGGAGAGAGATGGGGGATGACACTTTCATTATTTGCTTTGTCTTTGCACTACGTATTACTGTATGTACAATTAAAGCTTATCAAACCTGGATAATACAATTAAAGAAAAGGCAAAGACAGTAACAACTGTTACAACTGTTACTATTTGTTGCTATTTGTTTTCGTAGCTGCTACTTGTGAGTGTGTGTTAAGCTTTTGCATTTTAAACCTGCTAAATATAAACTGGAGCATAGTAGTTTCTGAGTATTACTTGACTTTCTCGGCCTGTGGCAGGCTACACTGACATGTGAACTTCTGCAGGACCGAAACGCTGCTGCTGTCTTTTTCCTAGAAGTAGTGCAGTTTGACAGTGTCGTCCGACAATAACTGACCAAAACATGCACGCTGCTTAACATAGTGATACACGTCTGTAACATGCTTCACATCTAACATGGTCTCACTAACAGACCTACAGGGAAAGAAATACTTGACTTATTTTTTGCAATACAGGTGGCAAATTTTATGCTAAAATAATAAGTAAAGTTAACCGGCTGTAGCTTCATATTTGGCGGAGTAACATTTCTTTTTTGAAAGGGTGGTCTCTACTTAGAGAAAACAAAACACAAACATCTGGTCAGATGAGGTAGATGAGGTGCATGAGGTGCATGAGTGGCAATCCTGTGCTTCAGTACAGACTGCTCTCATCCAGTGAATCCCAGTAACACCCTAAGAGGAGCAGTACTGCATGGCAGCGATGTATTGGGACAGTTGAACTAGGGGGGGCAGTGAGGTGGGCTGGGAGAAACAGCAGGTTAGCCTGTGGCTTACTTCTCATTCCAGACCTGGAGCAGATGCTTCTTGATGAGCTCCAGAATTGAGTCCAGCCACATCCAGAAGCTGAAAGGTTTTCCTGGAATATTCTCCTTGAATAGAATAGAATAGCACAGAATACACTTTAGTGTCTATGTGGGAAAATTTGTTTTGGGCATAGTTTTACAATCATAAGATCATAAGATCAACAAAGCATCTAAGGACATAACTGAAGGACACATATGACTGTGCAGGAAAGGATGAAGAATGACACATGGAAACGCTACAATGAGTCCTTTTTTTACATTAAAACATTACATGAGATATGTGATGCAGATAAGAAATGGATGTCCAGGGTCATTAATACAGCACGGGACACAGAACATGTTTTCTGATTGGCCACTAGATGGCGCAACCATACTGGAGATGAGACCACGTGGGGCTTTGTGGTCAACCACATTCCTACTTATTATTACACACTTACCTTTGAGAACTTAGACCAGGACACTTGATAGTCACTACAGGAGGCGTGCTGACCTGAAACAACATACAGTAAATGACATAAGTGGTAGAACTGAAGTAACCAACACCCAGTAGAGTGGCAGTTTAAGTCAGTAGCTATGGGTCCTGATGAAATGAGCAGGGTGCCAGACTAAGTTAATCCTTATCCTCACACATCAGCCTCCAAAGACTATCAGCCATAATACCAACGTCAACCCATGTGGTCTGAATACAAAGTGCCGATCACCAGGTGAAAAACTCCTTTAATGCCATTCCAAACATCTTATCTTGTGTTTCAGTAATCCCCGAGTCAACAGGTAGTCTGAAAGCCAGAGGGCCAACGTACCGAGGAGCTTCTCCCCCAGCATGGTGAGCTGCTCCCGGTTGAGGCCTTGGCCCGCAAAGGTGGAGAACTGCCAGCTGAGGACCTCAGAGAGCTGGCTCCAGGTGGCCCGAGGGGGGTTCCCAAAGAACGCCAAGTTCTGTGGATGATAGGAAAGAGGAAGACAAAAGGTAAGAGGAGAGGAGTGGGGATGGGGAAGTAGTTTTTGGAAAACACCTCTTATTATATAATGCATTACGATTCAATAGCAAACATACCGTAATTGGATGGGAAACACACAACATACTCTGGAAATTGTGGCAAGATGAACACGAAAAGCGTGGCTCGTTTATTCAACAGGAGAAAACCAATGAATACAGAATAAGGCGCTGAGCCTAATGCCAACCTCATAACGTCCCACGTCATCACAACATTTCAAGGGCCTGTGTTCCCTGAACAGTTATCATTAACTGTGGTGACTCAAGGGTAGTAAATTACATGTCTAATTAAATGTGTGTGGAACAACACTTAGCAACAAGGTGAATTATCTATGTCACAGTCACTACAATACAATGATAATGTTAAAAATTGCCACATTGTTATTATGTAATCATAATGGTCTCTGCCATTGTTTAAAGATAGTGAAACTTAGCTTGCATAATACCAATACATACTGTAGCTACACTTGGTTTCTCCTCTGATACCCCTCATTTCGCCGTAGCATTACGCTAATAATATCGTAAATATTGCCCATCGGCAGTGGGTCTTTGAGACGTGTGTTAGCTCACCCTGGGCTCGTCAGTCAGAAGGTTGTACCACATGACGGACGCCCAGCCTCCAGGCAGCTGGCTCACGTTGGAGATGACCACCAGAGGCAGGGAGCAGGTCTGGAAGGATTCGCACACACACAATGAGAACGTGACTTCAACAACAGAGACCAAACATGGAGGGAAAGCTACGCTGGTTCTGACCTCCAGATCAATGGTGAGGCCCTGCACCGTGAAGCAAGCCTCAAAGCTGAGGTAGTGGAGCTCCTCCGTCACAGACAGGAGACCCTGCAGGACACACAACACACACACATCCAGTTCAGAGTCTGTCCCTCTTATACAGAGACATGTTAGTAATAATATAGAGACATATTAGTAATAAGCTGTTAAAGTCACACATTCAGTCCCACACACACACAAACAAACAATATTTGCTTAGTGGTCCTGAAGTAACAAGTAGCTCAGTCTAAATTAGAATAATAACAGTATTTTTAGACAATAATAATAATAGTAAGTAACAGTTGAAACATTTACATATTTTTATTCAGGGAAAAAAATGCACAAACTACAGTGTTTAGAAAAAGTCACGGTTCCAAAACCATTCAAATTTCCCTTCATACCCTTTTTGCATTATGAGCTGTTTTTCATGAGCAAAGGACAGAGAGTGCAGCTTAGAAATCCCTCTCCAATTCAATTCAATTTAATTTTCAATTCAATTTTATTCATAGTATCAATAAATAGTATCTCCCTGCCAGTGTGCAGTGTGTTTTAAAATGAAATACATTGTGTTCAATGGAGATTCTTTTTTTTGACACAGATATTTCAATATAACACATTAAAGATAGCACATTGACACATTACAGTAGCACCGGTATTTAGCGTTTTGTGGTAAGAGAGCCCTTCGCTGGTGCATTAATGGTCAATTAATCTGCATTTCCTACCTCGTTCCCCTTGGTGCCGTTGATGTATTTCTTCTCTTTCAGCTGCTGTAAGACACAAACTCAATGTCAGTAACAGAAAAACTAAAACTCAAATTCAACAAATCAACACTTTGACCAAACGGTTAATGTTTTATGCCGTATCCAAACTGTAAAATTTAAAGTACTGGTACTGCGTGATAGGTACTGAGAGCTAATACAATAACGTAATTCATTTTAATTTGGCGTACCAGGTGTCTGAACTCCACGGAGAGGCAGCCGTTGGAGTAGTCCTCTATGTCCATCACCTTGGTGTTGTTGGTCAGGATGAAGAACTGACGACTTCTGAGGAGAAAACACAGGGAGAAAGACAAGCCTCGTGTATTTGTGTACTTGTGTATTTGTGTATTTGTGTATTCATGCTGATAGTTTTCAGATGATACAAATGCAACTGCTAAAACCTGAATTGGGAGTCAATTTTTGTGAATGGTTACAAAAAACAAACTCCAATCTCAAAAACCTCTTGATCTATAAAAGAAAAACAACTTGTTTTCAGGTTGCTGGAACAGCTTTTACAGTAAATCTCAGTGGTGGACAGCTTGAACTCCTAGGAGTGATGACTGTCTCCAGCTAAATATCCAGTTACAGTAAAGTATTTTTGTCTTGCAGTGAATGCAGGAAAACAGCGGTTTGTGCCGTAGGATAAAAAAAAAGAAAGAAAAGAAATATACAATTAAACGTTTCTTTTGTTTACTTGCTTCTAAACTGTGCCGTGAATTTCAGGCAAAACACTTTGTAGCATTTTGGAAAGAATCCACTTCCATATCCAATTAGTCAAATGACCGCGGTATCACAACATGAACATCCTGTCCTTGGGGACATTTGTACTCACACTCTGCCAGGGGGGAGGTCCCTAGACACACACACACACACACACACGCACACGCACGCACACGCACACACACACGCACACACACACACACAACACAAAACACAAAACACAAAGATTAGCACTAAGAAAGATTAGCCTGAGGAATATGACTTTTACACTGCATAGATAGATAGATAGATAGATAGATAGATAGATAGATAGATAGATAAATCTATTAGATAGATAGATAGATAGCATAGATAGATATGTATGATAAAGATAGAGTGATAGATAGATAGATATATATAGCATAGATTGATTAGTATGATAATAGCAGTGATGCAGATTATAAATAATAGATAGATAGATAGATAGATAGATAGATAGATAGATAGATATATCATAGATGAGTGATAGATAGACTAGAGATGATATAGATAGATAGGTAGATAGATAGATAGAAGTAGATCGATAGCTAGATAGATAGATAGAGATAGATAGATAGATAGATAGGAATGATAGAAGAGTGATGATAGATATGAGATAGATGAAGATAGATAGATAGATAGAAATGTAGATAGATAATAGATGAGTAGATAATAGAGTGTAGACGTAGTGTTAGATACATAGATGAGGATATAGCATAGATAGATAGAGATAGGATTGAAATAGATGATGATCAGTGAGATAGTAGTGTAGAAGTAGAGTATAGCTGATAGATAGATGCTAGATAGATAGATAGGATAGATAGATAGATAAGATAGAATAAGTAGATAAGATAGCGTTGATAGGATAGATAATATTAGATAGATAGATAGAGTGATGATAGAGTGATAGATAGATAGATAGCTAGATATAGTTTGATTAGATAGATAGATAGATAGATAGATAGATGATAGAGTGATAGATAATAGTAGTGATAGATAGATAGATAGATATATGATAGATAGATAGATAATAGACTAAATATTATAGATAGATAATATATAGATAGTGATAGATAGATAGAGTATATATAGAATGATGATAGGTATGATAGATAGATTATAGATTAGGATATAGATAGATAGTATAGATATAGATAGAATAGATAGATAGATAGATAGATAGATAGATAGATGATAGATAGATAGATAGATAGATAGAGTAGATAGATAATGATAATGAATAGGAGATAGATATGAAATAGACAGATAGATAGATCTCACTTGTCAAATGTTGTTTTCACTTTCAACTGATAATCCACTTCTGGAAGTTTAACCAGGAGTCTGGGAGAGAAAAAAAGTGAAAAATTGAATTTTCAACCAGCATTACGGTTAATTATTTAACTAAAGGCTGAGGTTCAAACACAGGAAGGACAGACCAAAACACTGCTGAAAAAAGACTCATGGAACCATCTCGTCACTGAGGATACCTGACTTTGGTGGTGAACTGGACTCCGGTCTTGATGATGAGGGGTTTCTGAGGATGCGTGGGCATGCACGGCTGCTTCTCCACCACAAACGAGCTGAGAACAAAGCACACCTCATATGATTTACACAGTTTCCGCTATGTTCGTGTCATTTATTTTAATTCAAAAATGAATTAAAATACAACTGCCACATGTGACCTGCTCCTTTCCTCTGTGTGTGATGCTTGTGTGTTTGTGTTG
>NC_045743.1:17993203-18007962 GCF_008692095.1 Etheostoma spectabile | reverse complement strand
TTGTTTGTATCTGCTGTATTTCTGTTTTTTATTGTAACTGGTCGTCTGGCCGGTCCCCTTGAAAGAGATTTCATCTCCAGGGACTGCCTGGTTAAAATAATGTTCAATAAAATAAAAAGAGAATTGTTTCTATTTGTTTTCATTGCTTGCGAGTGCCAGGAGCATGTTGTTAATATGTCAGTGGTCCACGTTCTGCATGTGTTTACAGCCCTGACCCTCACTGTTTCCATATGTGTCCCATGTTGTCCTCATGGTGTCCTCATGTTGTGCCTATATCGATGTTCTTTTTATTCCCCAAAACTAACATGATTGATCCAACGCTCTTTGCCAAGTACAAATCTCTACTTCATTAATTTGGGGCGTCTATTTCATTTTATATCATTGTAAAACAAAGTGAAGTGTTTGTTGAAATAGTGTGAGGTAAAGTGACATATTCCAGTCTGGTGATATCATCAACATCCATCCTTTAATTTTAGTCTCAATAATTTACTAACTAATTTCTGCTTTTCTAACTCAAACATTAGGTGAGAATTTCCTTAAATGAGTTTATTGGACCAGAAATTCCAAAAATAACTGTAAACTAAAGTTAATGAGTTAGGGTTACGTAGTGTTGAAGAGTAACCTTCTTATGAGTGGAGATGAGGTATTTGATCCGCTCCTCCATCTGAGGTCTTTGCAGGGATGGGGTCACTTTCGTCGGTGACCTTGACAACCACGCCACCAGTTTGTCCAGCTGACGCTTGATCTGGAAGAGACTCTGGGGGATCAGAGTGTAACTTGGGGGGGGGGGGGGGGGGGGGGGGGGGACAGGACAGACAGGGGACAGGGGACAAGGAAGAGTATTTAATATACATGACCCTTTAATGAAACTCAAGCCAAAAGTGTAGAGAGGATCACATGAGGTGTGATTGTTCGTATACCTGCACACCCAAGGCCTGTAACTAAATCCGATGTCACCCTTTAAGGATTGCTCTGGTAAGACTGGAAATTCTGCGGATTCCCCTTACATTTGCCAGATTTTCGTACCCTTCCGCTTTCATTGTGTGTTGAATTACATTATTTAATATTGTGATGGTTTAAAGAAATGCCGATAAACCAGACCCTCCTCCGCGGTGCTGTGGAGGAGGGTCTGGCTACGGGAGACTGGCTCATTACCAACTCTGCAGCTGGTCCAGGCCCTGTGAGCACGGCCCCCCGATGGCGCGATCTGCTGCCGCGCTTCCGTCCTGCAGCTCGCTGAGCTGCGACTTCATCAGGTCGTCGATCTCCTTATACCACGACATCCCTCTTGACAGATCTCCTGACAAGGCATGCATAGAAAACAGCTGTGATGGTTCATGAACTGTAAGGACCATAGGTATAAAGTTTGTATTTGTTCACTGATGAGGTTTATGATTTGGTGGAGACCACCCCCCCCCCCCCCTGGCCAGCTTCGTTGACATGACACCGATGCCTACCTTCCTTTTAAAGTCGAGCCTGTTTCGCATTTCCTGCATCTTGTTACTTCCTGTTTCATCGTCTCAAGTTTGCCGAGGATCTGTTGTATTCTGAGACACACACCTACAACCACACACACACACACCCACACCATAACACACGCACACACATGTACACATTGCAGCCCACACGCCAGCGCACACACATGTACACAGCATGCAGGCACACACGCACACGCACACAAGCACACACCCAAGCACCCGCACAGAGGGCACAGCACACACCACGCACAACCACAGCACACACACACACCCACACACACAACACACACACACACACACACCACGTTTTGAAATGATCCTATGTGTGGCAGGCTGTGCATTTTTTTCAGAGTATGAAAAGTTTTTTTCACAACGCGGGAACTCTTGCAACAGGCCACCCTCGAGACTGAAGTTTATTGTAGCGAAATCAAAGTCTCCTGTATGTCCTCGATGAATTTCACAGCCTGGTCCATCAACTAGACAAAGACAGATTCATTTTAAATTTTAATTTGGATGGTAACTGAGTAGTTTAGTGTTCTGTGTGTGGTGCTTTACCTGCACGCTGGCCGCCTGATGTTCCCGACTCAGTGTCCATGGTCTTCTGCCGCTCGAAGGCCCCCGAATCTGCAAGGATTTCTCCATTGGACCCTTTTGAAAACATTGTGTTAGACGTTATCCATCCCTGTTTTGTTTTTTACTTTTTTTAATTGGCCATTGGTCTAACTACATCTTTTGGTGTAGAAGGACAGGTACGCGGTCCTTCATCCCGGTCTCTGTCAGACTCTGCAACACCTGCACCACCTTGCTTGTTGTAGTTCTGTTCCGTTTTTCATTTAATCCACACACTCTCGTATATCTTTATTACGTAGTTATATTTCCATTACTAGTACTTACCTTTTTATGTGATTATGGTCACAGGTAACATTACTTATTATGGTTACCTGCTTTGCTTATTACCTTATTATCTATTCAATTTAATTTAACGTCACTCACTACACTGCAAGGGTGGTTTTTTTTGTACTCTGGCAACTGCACTTTACTTACAACATTTATGTGCCGCACTTTACTTCAGTCTACCTTCTGCTCATTGTCTATTGTTTGCCTGTTTTTCTGTGTGTTCACTTGTTTGTTTTTTTTTTGCTTCATTGTAGAGAAAGCTGCTTAATAAAGGGATGAATAAAGTTTTATCTAATCTAATCTTTGACCTGTCCTGAAAAAATCAGGTGAGGATGATCATCCCAGCTCAAGACCCGGGACTACACACCCAGGTCTGTGATTGGATCCTGAGCTTCGTCGCAGCCCCCCCCCCCGCTGTGTGTTGTGGTGTCTTGTCGTTGTCTAAGTTCTCGCTGCTTTTGTTTTGTTGTTAATCTTTCTGCTTCTGTGAGTTTTGTTTTGGCTTGTGTTATCTTCCATTTTGTCTACGGGCAGGGACTACAGATGAAATATATCCACTTGCTAATTCAGCTTTTTTTTTAACCCATGAACCCCATTTCATAAATAAACTGTAATCTTTGCAATACTGTCTCCACAAATTATATTTTATATTACTTCATTATATTGTTTATGTCTTTTTAGTTTTTTTAAGAGCTTGTTGTTTGCCTGAGGCCAACTTTCCATTGGCCATGACTACTTCTGTTATTGCTGCACATACTAATAGGCATTGAACCCTGTTTCAATTTTTTGGTGACTGCAGCACTTTCAATAACATAAGCGACATAATGCCATGCGCATGTTCTCGGGAAGTAGTGAGCGGTGGGAACAGCGGGGGTGGTGTCTTGTACCATTACTGCTTTCCTGTACAGCTGTGAGTTACCAGTAACAGCGGCCTCTGTTATTGAGCAACCGCGGGACTTCCCTCTGAACAGACAATGTGACAAACCTGTTCCTGCATGCAGGCCCTGGAGAGGATACGCCGCTCTTCCCTCAGGCACGTGGAGATAACCCTGGCCAGGACAGCAGGGTTGTGCGGCGTATTTCCCTGGCGGGCACACACAAACCCACACACCCACACACACATATTCCAAGTTACAAAAACCCAAGCGCTTGGATTCCATCATGTTAGCATAGAAATGTACAAACAGCCCACAGCATACGGAGGTTTCCACAGTGTCTGTTCATCTTGCTATCTCTTAACTTAGACCCCTTAGTACTTAGAGACGTAGACTTAGAGACGTAGACTTGAGATCGTTAGACTTAGATACTTAGACTTAGAGACGTGATCTTAGCACTTGACTTAGAGACGTAGACTTGAGACCTAATTAGACGTTAAGAGGACGTATATTAGAGACGTAGACTTAGACACTTAGACTTTAGACACTTAGACTTAGAGACGTAGACTAGTAGACGTAGACTTAGAGACGTATAAGCACTTAAACGTAGACTTAGAGACTTAGAACTAGATTAGAGACTAGACTTAGAGACTTAGTTAGAGCTTAGACTGAGACTTAGTGACGTAGACTTAGAGGACGTAGCTTAGAGACGTAGACTAAAGACGTAGCGCTTAGAACTTAGAGACGTAGAGATGTAAAGACTTAAGACTTAGAGCTTAGGACGTAGACTTAGAGGACGTGGACTTAGAGACTTAGACTTAGAGACGTAGACTAGAGACGTATCTAGAGCTTAGACCTAGAGACGTAGAGCGTAGACGTTTTAGAGAAAACGTTAGACTTAGAGACTTAGAGACGTGACATTAGAGCTAGAGACTTAGACACTGAGAGACTATAGACTTAGAGACTTAGAGACGTAGACTTAGAGACTGAGAGACGTAGACTTAGACTAGACTAGACTAGACTTGAGACTTAGGACCTTAACTTAGAGACTTAGAGACGTAGACTTAGAGACTTAGAGACGTAGACGATTCGACTGACAGACTTAGAGACTGAGAGACTTAGACTTCTCTTTATTATCCTTTGGGATACTCCCGCAAGGAAATTGAATTTCCAGCATCCGTTTTGCAAGAAATCCGTAAAAAAGACAGCAAAAGATAATAATATAATACAATAATCTATTGTAATAATAATAAGAACATCCGGCTTGTAAGGCCATTAACCATTACTAACCAATCTTATCTAGAGAATCCATTTAGAGTCATCATGAGTCTTCTCAGACCACGGTCTTTACTGGTAGGGTTCAACGCATTTAAACAGGAAAGGATTTAGTTCAAAATCAGTAAAAGGACTATACGTCAGTCTGTTGAAAGTGTACACGGGAGCATGTAGCTCAGATCCTTGGAAATAACGAATAACCAGTTTTCTTCAAGGGCGTTCACGGTAATGTCGTTACCGCTCGGGGGACATTTGGAGGGTGTGATCCTGGAATACTGATGAATAAACAACACAGCCTGCTTGAATATAAAAGATTGCTTTTGGTTTTTTTTACAAACCTAGGAACTTACCATAAACAGATATTTTGGGGCATTTGAGCAACTTGTTCAAGTTGGGCAACATGTTTATACAACATCAATTTGAAAATTGTTTGTAAATAACCAGTGCGGGGAGCGTAGCTACGTTCTGGAGGCTCCTAAGAAGCTTGTGCGGGGAGAGACGTGCTGATGGCTTATTATGCATTTACACAAGGACGCCAACGCCGGCACCCACGTCACAACGTGCCATTCGTGATGTTTACACCTCCGTTAGCATTCCCGGCCCCCCCCCCCCCCCTTTCGCTTTTTAACCATACAGTTCCCAGTTAGCTAAATTTACCAGACAAAACAGGAATAAAGCACCAAAAGGACTATACTAAGTAATTTAAAGATGTGGTAGCATTGGATCTGGATCTGGGAAGACAACTCTGGGAGTGGTGGGGGGGGGGGACGTGACTCTGCATCTCACTCGCAAAACACAGGTTTGTGGCGACTAAGTGTCGCGATTTCTGATTTATTTTCATTATCGTTACAGCCCTGCAACAGCGTTATTCCTCATCATCACTGTTTCTAATTGCTAAATTCATCACCCTCTGAATTGCAGCATGCCTTATATTCCTTCAGTGTTCTAAAATATGGAGCAAACACAAACTTCCCTCCGCCACCCTCCTGCCTCCACCGCTGATCTACCCCATGTGCACATGTCGTGCTTGAGATTCAGACGAAGCTGTGGTTTCTTTTTTTTTCTCAGCACCCATTCAAAATTGCACTTAGAAAAGTACGGAAAATTCTGCTGACGGGAAGAGGAAACTTTCTCCTCCCTCCAGGTGTGACTTAGTTTTGTCATCAGCATCATCAATGCCGAACGCATCAACACACACCTACACACTCTTTGGTAAGTTACACTCGTGGCATTTACAGTGGCCGGCCAAATTAGTTGGTTGAGTGTTTCTAGATGCTATCCACAAGCTCACTCCTGTTTAAGCAGACCCCCCGCATTGTTAAGCCTCTGTGGTGCTTCCCTCTTACCGCTGCACGTGTTACCCAACACACATCTCAGAAGCCACTTGAGGCCAAAGCAGCAGCGCGCAGACATCGTCTTTCTACATGTTTCTGATAAACAAACTTTCCAAGCAACTCCAATACTTAATTTAACCATAAAGGTCCAAACTCAGAACACCCAGAAGCACATGTACCATTAGCAACAATAACCAAACTATCCAAGTGGTAAACATGATAATAACTAATATAATACATTTTATTATAATGGCCTTTACATTTCAAAATGAAATCTCAAAGTGCTACCAGTAGCAGGGTTAAAAACAGTTCCCAGAATATAACAAAACAAACCCATAAGACTAAATTAAGACTATAAGTGCAACTTAGTGCATTTCTTTTTTCTGATATGCACAGTGGGGTTTCCTCCAGAAGATTATGCTTGAAAGTGAGTGATAAGGAACCCACATGAAAGAGAGAACTCAACAACTACCGTTTAAAATTAGAGCTGGCGATAAGAGAAAATCGTTATCAGGATATATTTAACAGATATCTGAATTACACAAACAATTGTAGGGGTGACATTTGGTGCTTTCGCACAAAATTTACACCATGAGATTTGTGTAAACTGTCATCAGTAAATGTGACAGGGCTGTAGTCCAAGACCACCTTAGTCAATTCCAAGACCAGGACTAGTCGATCCAAGTCAGTCGAGTCCAAGGCAAGTCCAAGACCAGGACTATTTAGTCTACTACAAGACCGAGTCCAAAGAGTTTTGTGTCCAAGTCAGACTATCCAAAAAAAGTTAGAGTCCAAGTCAGTCGTGTCCAGACAAGACCTAGTCCAAAGAGGTTCGAGTCCAGACAAGACAAGTCCAGGACAAAAAAGGTCTATGCCCAGTATCAAGACATACTTTGGGTCTCCTTTTCCCTTCCCCCCAATAATTTATCAACATAATAACACCTTGGATTCGGTCTCAACCAAAAGCCTAATCTGGCAGACCAGGGGCCAAGACCGAGACATTCCGAGTCCAACACTAGCGAGTCCGATACAATCCGGACCAAGAAAAACGGTCTTGATTCTGTACTCGAGTACTACAGCCCTGAATGTGGATACATGACTGTGTGTTATTATTAATTAATTATTGACAGATGAGAATTGCATCAGTGAACTGTAATGCAGACTTTAAAAACCAGGAAAGAACCCACGTCTGTCATATTACGATGTTCCAAAAATCCCAAAATGGATATATCTATATATGATATAGTGTTGATACATTGCCCAGCCCTATTTTGACTCGTGATATATAACCTCCCCTCATCACATCACACAACAACACAACAACAACTCTGAAACACCCTTGACTATACTGCACGTAGTAACTGCTTCCTCTGAAAGTGTTGACTCTGACACCCACACACACACACACACACCCACACACACACACACACACAACACCACACACCACACACACCACACACACACCCACACACTACACCAACACATTCAGACACCAGGAACAGCGGTGTGGCCGCATTGGGGTTGTTCTCAAAGGTAAGTCTTTCCCAGAATGAACTATGTGCTGAGGCTCATAGTCGCTGATTTCTGGCCACAACATCCGCACGGCCCCTGGACTCACCCCGAGAGATCACCTCCAAACATGAAAACATGAAAGAAGTGACACAGGAAGTCTTTTTTTCCTTTAACACACCAACTTTGTTACTTAGTACAAGTGTTTTAAGTAGCTGTAATTACGTCATTTGTAAAAGAATTTCCTTTAATGTTGTGTAAAATGCCAAAAGACATGGATCAGGATTTGCATGGCCCCTTTCTTTTGACTTTTGAGTCGTGACAGGAGAAATAGGTCACAAAAAATCCAAACCAGCTACACATCACATCGACTTTTTTATTCTACTTCCTCTTTCCACTAGTACACATCTTCTTTCTCCTTCCTAGAGAGGTTTTAGATTTGACTGTCAGGACACTGTTAGTCCTGCGTCTGAACTGGAGCACGTGACTTGTGCTTTTGCAGGGATTGATAGTGTAGACAGCAAGAGCCAATCTAACTGTAGCTAGAAGTGTGTATACAGAACAGACAACACACTACATTGTTCTTGGCTTTGGCGTTTCCTTCCCCGAAAACACTGCAAACACACGGGATCTGCAGAAATGTAAAGGTCCCACTCATGCTCATTTCAGGTTTCATACTTGTATTTGGTTTTCTACTGGCGCAATGTTTCATGATATCATGTTTTTAAAACATGTTTCTTTTACTCATACGTCGTCTGAAACGCTCCGTTTTAGCGCCTGGTTTTTTCGCCCTATGGAAAAAAGCCCGTCTGCTCTGATTGGTCAGCATTGGTATCAATCCATTGCAGCCGGGAAGAACGTAACATCACTGTAGCAGCCTCATACAACGTATGCTAGTCGTGACATCATGGACCTTTAAAACCATTTCCTTTTGTTTACACCTTACCTGTCATTCCTCTCAATTGTTGTATTCGTGCTTTTAACCCTGCGTTTTCTGCCTGCTGTCCTTTATCCGAGTCCCATTTTGTAAACTCTTTAAAAAAGCTATTTTGAAAGACCCACATTTGGATCTTTTTCCTCCACACGGATCAGTCCAGACCACCATTCCTCACCAGTTTTGGGACCATAGGTCCATCCCCGTACTACCTAATTTTAATGATGCATGTTGGCTAAAAAAGGATCTACGGTACCGTGATACTCTCTCATTCAGTTTTGGGCCAGCTTTGTTAGGTGAAGCACTTCCTTTGTTTGCTCTTTGAGGCTTCTGCCTGTTCGATACACTGCTGGTCACAGTAGTATACTGTATCGTTATGGTGAAAATTGCTTATGTCCATTCAAGAGTCGTACTGACATGTCAGACTATGTAACTTAGGTTTAAAAAATTCAAGCCATTTTTTTTATAGTACAACCTCGAGGACCTTTCAGAAGAGCAGTCCTAACACACTCTACAATTTACAAGGACCCACAGTCTATTTATTCCCCCAAGAGCAGGCAACGATGCACCAGTGGGGAGGAAAAATCCCTTTTTAGGAAGATACCTGGGACAGACCCAGACCCACCCTAGACCTAGGCTCTTGGTAGGCGTAGTCTGAGGTGCCGGTTCGGGGGGGCTGTGATGCACAGTGGCAATAATGTTTAGTTTAGTTATTCAAAGTGACTGGATTTTCCCCCTTTTCAGTATATTAAAAAATGCAAAGTACGTGAAACACAAGAAGTAACTGACGATTGCACAGTGCTAGTATAAAGTAAGCAGAGCACCTTTAAAAAGCGTTTGTTGAACGAATCAGAATGAGTCCCTGTTGAAGATCTCGGGTTAGGGTTTAAAGGACGTGCACACCTGCAGCTGCTTTGGATGATTTTTCATGTTGTGTCTTTGTAGGAAGTTCGGCTCCTGCGCGCGCACCCTGTCCAACGGGACAGCAGGTTGTGAACAGCACCGCCGCCAGGACTCATCGTTGGCCGCGATGTACCCTGAAAACACCGACAGGGTGGTACTTTAGGACATTTCCACAGGACCCTAAAGAGAAGAAGAACTATAGCCGATGGTATGCTTGGAAACAGAACAAGACACCCCAATAAAGTCATTCGTTGTCAGTACAACTCCCTTTCAATACTGACTGCTAATAGCTTCTCACTGTGTGATAATAAGGCTCTAACGTTTTGTTGTTTAGTTTGTTTGGGTTTGTTTTGTTTTTTGTAACTTGTCTGTATTTTGTCCATGGTAAATGAGTTTTTGGTTGGTATGTGTGTTGATGTTGTATGTTTATTGTTTCCGGGCCCCCTCTGAACAGCTTTGAATAGCTTATTTGGGGTTCCCCATTTCATGGCGTCCTGTTTATGATCATTGTACCCTCATGAAATTGTGTTTGAATTATACAATGTGACGTGTGAAATAAAAAAAAACAGAAACGAAGGCGACTTCCCTGCGCAGAGATCATGGAAGGTCAACTGACCCGGTTGGTTGGCTCTGTGATAGTTTGCAGTGAGCGTGACCTGTTTCTACAAGCGTGCAAAGATGTTTGGTGCAGATGCTGCTAACATCTGGCCTCAGTGTCCCGCTGCTGCTCTGCTGAACCCCGCTACATCCACCCTTGCTCTGCTATTTTATTTATCCTTATTTTTTGATTAGGAGACAATCACATCATAGACATTTCGGGATATTGGCTATTTTTCAACTGTATCTCTCCCTAGGATGCATGTCTTTTATGGCAGGAACCCACACAAATACGAGAAGATCCACGCAAACTCCACCCAGAAAGGCCACAAAACAAACCTGGATTCTGAACCAAGAACCTTCTTGCTGTGAGGCAGAAGTGCTAACCACTTAGGCCACCATGCTGCCTATAGCCACATCACACCACTGTAACGCCCTGGCCCCTCAGGGCCCATGTAAACACTCCTGATTCTAGTCACAGTTCCTTATCTTTATTGTACTGTTTTGAACACTGGCGTCACACACACCACCCCCCCCCCATCCCCCCCCAACGCCGTCAGCTCAATAAAACCCGTCGAGACTCCCGCCTACCAAGCCTGGCTCGGTCCAGGCTTCTCTAAAAGAGTTCTTTCCTCGCCACTGTCGCACTAGCTGCACTGCTTCTGGGGAATTTTTATAGTAAACCTGAACCTGGTTGCTCTTTCTTTTCACAATAACAGAACAAGTTCTCTAGGATCTATTTTATATCCAGAACATTGGTATTGTACTGAAATTTCCCTAAAATAATTGATATAGAACAAAATCAGAAATGTAGTCAACTCGGGAGCCATTTGATTTGGAATTGAATCACTTTAAGGAAAATCATCGGTAATATCCTCTGCCTTGTTCACCTGCTACTCACTAACGCCCTGCTGATGGGTTTTTATAATTGTTTTTTCATGTATTTTTCGGGGCTTTGTCCATTTATTAAAGGGATAGTAGACTGAAAAGGGGAGAGAGATGGAGGATGACACACAGCAGAGGGGCAGCGTCGGATTCGAACCCTGCGCCACTGCAGGACCCTTTAAATTGTTTTTTTACTCAGAATAGCATGAGATTGATGAGAGTAAGGCTGTACAACCAAAACAAGAGCTAAGGTGCGAAAACACACATTGTAAATGTAAAGGCAAGATCCCATCTGCAAAAATTATCTCAATTACTCTTAATATTTTATTACTTGTGATCTGTCTGTCATCTGAGCACCAGCATTGACCTCCAATACACTAAGCCAGTATATGTGCTTTTTAACAGCCACACACACACACACACACCACACACACACATCACAGCTACCCTACCCACACACACACCCACACGCACACACACACAAAAACGTCCTACTCACCGCATCCTGAGACCGATCCACTGACGCCCCTGGCGGATGTCCATGGGGAAGTTGTCATCGTACGTAGTCCACATTTCCAGGGTCTATCTCCACTGCTAACTGATTCACTGGGTCATGCTAAGCCTGCATTCAACTACCGCAAAACACACACACCACACACACACACACAACACACTACAAAACACACACACACACACACACACAGACACAAACAACCCACACACACACACACACGGCACACAAAGACACACACACACGCACACACAACCGACACCCACACTACATCACCACACCAAAGACACACAACACACGGGCACACACACACGGCACACGACACACACACACCCAACACACACAGACACAAAACACACATCATGCCACACACACAGACGCACAGACACACACACACACACACAAACAACAGCACACACACACACACAAAGACACACAACACACACAATACACAACACCATCACACACACAACAGCACACACACACACAACACACACACAACAGACACAAAGACAACACACACAACACACACAGACCACATACACACACACACACACACACAAAGAACAGCACACACATACACACACACACACACAAAGACACACACACAGACACAGCAGCAACACACACACACACCCACACAACCGACACACACTACACAGACACACACCTAGCACACAACACAAAGACACACACAGACCCACACACATCGCAGCAATACAACACACACACAGCACACACAAAACAGCGACACACATAACACCACAACACACAAAACAAGCACACACACACAGACACACACACACACAGCACCACACACAGACGACAGACAACACACACAGACACACACACACACACACACACATACACCACACCACTAAACCAACATGACATGAAAAATTATCATCATGCTTAAAATGAGAAAAAAATCTTCTTTTTTGCCTATGATTGTTATTCATCCCACACTATATTTTATATAATAACTACAGTTCAGTTCAGCGCTATTTCCGCGTCCCTGCGCTGTTTCTGCGTTGCTGTCCCGTCGGTCTCCGTTACCGGACACCTGTTTCTCTCTGTGAGCTTTCGTTTTTTAAGTTCAGAAGCGACCTCATTAACTCTCAGGGGCTGTACCCTGCTACTGTCTGTGGCTGTGGGCCTATTCATCATGACACACCCGCCCATCCACACACACACACACACACACACGCACACCGCACCGCACCACACACCGACGCACAATGTGAGGTAACATTGAATACTTCAAGAACGTTAGTTCGTCAGTGTCGTTCTTTTTTCTTTTTAATTTCTTTTGAAATGCCATTTAAAGGCGTGAGTGCCACTGCTGTAGGCTGGTAGACTATTATACTGATGCAACGGAAGAAATTAGGTGATACTGATATTGTCCAACAATAACCCTTTTATTCAATAAATACTTATGAAATAAATCATGTTGGATCGGAATTAATTAGCGAAGAAATGGGCATAACTGTAAATGAAACTTTACTCAATAAAGCCAGCATGGGTTGGCTTGGTATTAAGGTGTTAATTAAATGCAATATTTAAGACCTATAGCACGAGATAGCGAAATTGCTTTAAATATGCATATTTATCATAGACTTGTAAAAACAAGTTATATACAGTCTATGAGCACAACCTGAATTGACTAGTTTATCTCTCTCACACACTCTCTGTATACTTTATTATCTGTATTGACATTGTTTCCATGACATTACAGTAGGTCTCTTACTTTTTCAAGTATTCTTTTACTGGTGCACAGGTAAATATAAACTTATATCATGGTAACCTAGGCTTTTGCTATATTAACTTTATTTAGCACATTCATTAATTTTAGACATCACTTAGCGCTTTTAACAACTGCAATATTGTTTTTTTGTACTATATGGGCAACCGCTCACTATTACAAACGCTTTATTTGACGCCAGGCTTTACAAAAATCCATTCTCTATAGTCTGTTGTTTTTGTTGCCTGTTTGTGTGTGTGTTTGTGTGTGTGTTTGTGTGTACACTTGTATGTTTGGTTATTTTGCTTTCTAATTGTAGAAAATGCTCTGTAACAAGGGAATTTCCGGGCCGCTGTTGGATGAATAAAGTATGCATCTAATCTAATTTAATCTAATCTAATGGGCATTAGCCCCCACCGATTGGGCATTGCAATGTGGTAGATTTGTGTGTAGTGTGTTTCGTTTTGGTGATTTTTGGGGATCAGTTTGTCCTATATTTATTTATGTGTTTGTGTTTGGTCTGAAGGCCCCCCCTAATGTAATGTGTTGAGTGTAGCTTTTTATGCTGGACGGACTTGAGTCTGTAAATAAAGAAATATCAATGGTTTTTTGAAATAGGCATGCACATGCCGTCCAGCAGGGGGCAGTAACGTCGCACTAGCAACAGCTCTCGCAACCACGAAGACCAACGCGGTCAGAGGTGCAAGTTGACATTGCGGTAAAAAACAGTTAGCACAGGATCGTCCGCGTGGTTTTGCCCCGGTGGCGGCAGTAACATCACTTCAGGAGGCCTGTCCTAACCCCTGACTCAAGGTGAGTGTGTGTTTTCAGTCGCGTAATTATTAGTATTTAGCAGGAAGACGTTATGGCGGTTGTAGCGAGTTGTTATTAGCCGAGACTAAGCGCCGGTGCTATGTCCGTTAGCATTAGCAACATTAGGCTTGCTATTGTGCTACTGTTGTATATTCCTGCTGCTGTTTACAAAGAAAGTCGCCGAGACTAGCTTGTTTGTAACGGTAAATTCCAATGACGCACACATACCGTGTTAAAAAAGAAACCGTTAATAAACCGTTAAGGTGTTTTGGTTCGTATAGCCTCATGCTACGTGGGGGTTTTTTGTAAAAGCTGGGGTTGTTTTGCTCCAGGTATGCTGATATGCGTCCTGCGGGGGAGTGGTGTGAAAGGTGTTCATCCACTCTGCACGGCGTGAGTGTATCCACGACCTGCGGGACACACCGTCCTGGTGATCGGGTGGGAACTGGCTCAACTCCTCCAGCGACTCCACGCTGACAGGTACAAGTAGCCTCACTCCACCCGCATGGGCTCACCAACCCTCGCAACCACGCTGCAGGTACAGGTCAGGCTCACCACACCACGCATAGCTCAAACCCTCCAACCACCTACAGGTACAGTCTAGACTCATTTCACCTACGGCATTGCTGGCAGAGTAGTCAATGCTCTTAATCCTGGCCCAAAATTGTAACTACTGCTCACAGTATGTGAGTAGTGAGTTATAATATTTCATTGAGAAATTACAATTTACACTCTGTTTTGTTAGTAATGACTAAAGAGATTTCAATCTCAAGGGACTTCCTGGTTAAATAAAGGTTAAATAAAAATAAAAATAGATTGTGCGATGTGTTGTCAGTGCTGCGAGTGCAGGAGCATGTTGTTCATATATGTCAGTGTTCCCAGTTCTGCATGTGTTTACAGCCCTGAACCCTCATGTTGTCCCTATGTTGTCCTCATGTTGTCCTCATGGTGTCCTCATGTTGTCCTATATCGATGTTCTTTTTAATTCCCCAAAATAACATGATTGA
>NC_045743.1:17987511-17993078 GCF_008692095.1 Etheostoma spectabile | reverse complement strand
TTCCAGTCTGTGATTATCATCAACATCCATTCCTTTAATTTTAGTCTCAATAATTCTACTAACTAATTTCTGCTTTTCTAACTCAAACATTAGGTGTAATTTCCTATAAATGAGGTTTATACCGGTGTTTCACCCCCCCCACCCCCCCCCCCCCCCCCCCCCCCCCAACCCCAGGTTCACTTATGCATCACCGCACCCCAGATCTCTAACAGATCAAGCGTCAGCTGGACAACTGGTGTGAGCGGTTGTCAAGGTCACCTACTAAGTGCCCCATCCCTTGCAAACGACCTCAGAGTGTATGAGCGATCAAATACCCATTCACCCTCATCAGAGGTACTCTCACCTGACGTAACCACAACTCATCAACTTTAGTTTACAGTTATTTTTGGAATCTTTGGTCAATAAACTCATTTATAGGAAATTACTAACCCTAATGTTTTAGTAGAAAAGCAAAAAATAGTTAGTTAATTATTGAGACTAAAATTTAAGGAATGGATGTTTGATGATATCACAGACTGAAATGTCACTTTACTCAACATATTGTCAACACACTTCACTTTGTTTTACAGCATGATAATAACAATTGCATAAGACCCGCCAAAATTAATGAAAGTAGAGATTTGTACTTGGCAAAGAGCTTGGAATCAAATCATGTTCTTTGGGGAATAAAAAGAACATCATATAGCACAACAATGAGGCACCATGAGGAACAACTATTGAGACAACTAGGGAAAAATGGACGGGTTCCGGCGTAAACACATGCAGACGGGAACATGAATGATATGAACAACATGCTCCTGCACTCGCACATGACAACACCTCGCACAACTATTTTTCTTTTATAACCGTGTATTAACCAGGATCCCTGAGAGATGAAATCTCTTTTTCAAGGGAGTACCCGGCGCCAAGACGTACCAGTACAATAAAACACAGAACAATACAGCAGATACAACACAAACACCACAAGCATCACACCACGAGAGAGCGGGCAGGTCACTGTGCAGTTGTATGTTTATTCATTTTGAATTAAAAAAATGACACGAGACTAGCGGAAACTGTGTAAATAAATGGAGGCCTGGTCTTGTTCTCAGTCGTTTGTGGGAGAACACGCCGTGACATGCCCGCATCCTCAGAAACCTCATAACTCAAGACCGGAGTCCAGATCACCACCCAAAGGCCGGTACTCCTCATGACGAGATGGTCCAGTGTCTTTGTTCAGCAGTGTTTTTGGGTCTGTCATTCTGGTTTTGACAGCCATTAGTTAAATAATTTAAACCGTTAATGTGGTGAAAATTCAATTTCACCTTTTTTTCTCTCCCAGACACTCCCTGGGTTAAATCCAAATGGATATCAGTTGAAACGTGCAAAACAACATTTGAACAGTGAGATTATCTGTATTATCTACTCTTCATTCTCTGTCCTATCTATTTCTATCTATCTGCCCTACATCTATCTATCTATCTCTCTAGCTATCACTAATCAATATATCGGCTTCTACAATCGTTATTCTATCTATTAGACTCTATAGCTATATTAAGAATTCTATTTTCTCTACTTCTCATTAGTATCCCTATATCACCTAATCTCATATCTATCTATAACGCTATACATCTATCTTCATCACTCTTCTATCATATCCTCTTACCTTACTATTTCCTACCAACTACTGTACTGCAC
Source organism: Etheostoma spectabile (assembly GCF_008692095.1). Classification (NCBI taxonomy): domain Eukaryota; kingdom Metazoa; phylum Chordata; class Actinopteri; order Perciformes; family Percidae; genus Etheostoma; species Etheostoma spectabile. Next base: position 17,991,401 of record NC_045743.1, on the reverse strand, counting down.
ACTTACATCTTCATCTAATCTTCTCTCCACTACTCTCCTATCATTCTATCACTCTAATCTATCACTTCTATCTATCCTATCTATATCTATCTACTATCTATCAACATCTATCATGTATCGATCTTACTTCCTATCAGCTCTATCTAGCTGCTTATTATCTATCATATCTATCTCTCATATCTATCTTCTTCTGGATATTATCTTCTCGATCTACTCTCTAATCTATTCATATCTATCCTATCTGACTCTATCTGCACATACTCTAGTCTCTATCTATCTAGCTATCTACTATCGACATTATCTTAACTATCACTATTTCTATACCGATGTACATCTAGCTTTATATCTCGTCTAATCTATGCTTGCTATCTATCATCTATCGTTAATGTGTTACTTTGTATTTCTTTAATATATCTCACTTGAGGAAAGTCATCTATGCAATTGCGTCTTGTGGTGTGTTGGTGCTTGTGTGTGTGTGTGTGCGTGTGTGTGCGTTTCGTGCGTGTCGTGGTGTGTGGTGTGTGTGGTCTAGGGACCTCCCCCCCTGGGCAGAGGTGAGTACAAATGTCCCCAAGACAGGAGTTTCATGTTGTGATACCGCGGGCTTGTGACTAATGGATATGGAAGTGGATTCTTTCTCAACATGCTCCACAAGTGTTTTGCCTGAAATTCACCGGCACAGGGTTGTAGAAGCAAGGTACACAAAAAACGTTCTGAAATTATCTTCTTTCTTCTTTTTTTTTTCACGCTCGGCACAAACGCGTGTGTTTCCTCATTCACTGCAACCAAAATACTTACTGTAACGGATATTAGCTGGAGACAGTCCATCACTCCTAGGAGGTCAAGCTGTCACCACCTGAGACTTACTGTAAAGCGGTTCCAGCACCTAAAACAAGTTTGTTTTTCTTTATAGATCAAGAGGTTTTTGAGATGGGAGTTTGTTTTTTGTAACCAGTCACAAAAATTACGTCACCATTTCAGGTTTTTAGCAGTTTGCATTTGTATCTGAATAAATACTGATCAGCTTGAAGTACCAAATCACGAAATCAAACAAGCACACAAATACAAGAAGGCGTTGTCTTTCTCCACTTGTTGTTTTCACTCAGAAGTATTGTCATTTCATTCATCCTGACCAAAACACCAAGTGATGGACATAGAGGACTACCCAACGGCGCCTCGTCGTGGATTCAGACACCCAATGGGAACCAAAGTAAAATGATTTCCGTTATTGTATTACGTCAGACAGTATCATACGCAGTACCAGTAATTTAAATTTACAGTTTGGTAGCATAAAACATGAACCGTTGCGTAACGGTCAACGTGTTTGATTTGTTGAATTTGAGTTTTAGTATTTATCTGTTATCTGCAATTGAGTGTGTCTTACACAGCGCTGACAGAGAAGGAAAATACATCGAACCCGGCACCAAGGGAACGAGGTAGGAATGCAGATATACTGACATTAGACCCAGACGAAGGCTCTCTTACCACAAAACGCTCAATCCTGTGCTTAGCTCTGTTAATGTGTCAAGTGTGTAGTCTTTAATGTGTTATTGAAATATCTGTGGCAAAAAAAAGAATCTCCATTGCCAAAACAGTAGTTCATTTTAAAACACCATGCACACTGGATGGAGATACTATTTATTGATACTATGAATAATTGAATTGGAAAATTACAAATTGATGAAATTGGAGAGGGATTTCCTAATGCTGCACTCTCTGTCCTTTGCTCATGAAAAAACCGCTCATAATGCAAAAAGGGTATGAAGGGGAAATTTGAATGTTTTGGAACCGTGACTTTGTCTAACACTGTAGTTTTGTCATTTTTTTTCCATGAATAAAAGTATAATGTTTCAACTGTTACTGATATTATCTTATGATGTCTAAAAACTCTGTTATATGCAATTAATGAGATACTTGTTATCTTCAGGACCACTAAGCAAATATTTGTGTGTTGTGTGTGGGACGAATGTGGACTTTCACAGATTATTTACAATATGCGTATTATAATTACTAACGTCTCGGATAATGAGGGACACGATCTGAACGGGATGGTGTGTGTGTGGTGTGTCCTGAGCGGTCCCTCTGTGGAGGAGGAGTCTCCATTCCGTCGCTTGAGGAGCTGCTTCTACGGTTTGCAGGGCCTCCACCAGTGATACTGAGGCTCAGAACCAGCGTAGCTGTTCCCTCCTGTTTCGGTCTCTGTTGTTGAAGTCACGTAACTCAGTGTGTGTGCGAGACCTTCCAGACCTGCTCCTGCCTCGGTGTCATCAACGGTTCCCGATGCCTAGGCTGGGCGGTCCGTCGTGGTACAACTTCTGACTGACGAGCCGCGGTGAGCTAACACACTCTCAACGACCCACTGCCGATGGGCAATATTTACGAATTATTAGCGTAATCTACGGCGGAATGAGGGGATTCAGCAGGAGTAAACCCAAGTGTAGATTACAGTAGGTATTGGTTATTATGCAAGACTACGTTATACTCTTTACACACATGGAAGAGACCATGATGATTCATAATATACAATGGGCAATTTTAACATTATCATTGTATTGGATAGGAACGGACATAGAAATTCATTGTTGCTAGTGTGTTCCACACACCATTTAATTAGACATGTATTTACTACTTGAGTCACCCAGTAATATAACTGTGTCAGGGAACCAGAGGCCCTTGAAGGTGTTAGACGTGGGACGTTATGCGAGTTGGCATTAGGGCTCAGCGCCTTGATGTCTGTTCATTGGTTTTCTCCCTGTTTGATCAAACGAGCCAACGCTTTTCGTGTTCATCCTTGCCCACAATTTCCAGAGTATGTTGTGTGTTCCCATCCAAATCGGTAGTGTTGCGGTATTGAAATCGTGAGTTCATTATAAAAAGAGTGTTTTTCCATTCCAAAACTACTTTCCCCTACCCCACTCCTCTCCTCCAAAAAGCCCCCCATCCCCCCCCAGTACCCCCCACGCCCGGGATCCGCTTTGCCTTGTCTTCTCTCATCCCACAGAACTTGCGTTCTTGGGAACCCCCTCGGCCCCGGGTGGAGCCAGCTCTCTGAGGTCCCTCACTGGCAGATGCTCCCCACCTTTGGGGCCAAGCTCAAACCGGGAGTCAGATCACCAGCTGGGGGAGAAGCTCCTCCGGTAACGTTGGCCCTCTGCTTCAGCTACGGCTGTTGACTCGGGGATTACTGAAACACAAGATAAATGTTTGAAAAGGGGCTTAAAGGAGTTTTTTCACTGGTGCCATCGGCACTTTGTATTCAGACACAGGGGTGAGTGGTATTAGGCTATAGTGCTTGTGAGGCTGATGTGTGAGATAACGGATTAACTTTAGTCTGCGGCACACCTGCTCATTTCATCATGGACCACGCTTCGACTTAAACTGACACTCTACTGGGGTTGGTTACTCTCAGTTCTACACGATTGGTCATTTACTGTATGTTGTTTCAGGGCAGCACGCCTCCTGTAGGTGACTATCAAGTGTCCTGGCTAAGTTCTCAAAGGAGTGTGTAGATATAAATAGGAAGTGTTGTTGACCACAAAGCCCACGACGGGTCTCATCTCCATGGTTGTGCGCAATCTGAGATGCCACTCAAAAAAATCACTGTTCTGTGGTCACCGTTAGCGTACTAGATGACCCTGGACTCCTGTTCTTATCTGCATCACATATCTATGTAATGTTATGTAAAAAAAAGGACTCATTGTAGCGTTATCCATGCTGTCATTCTTCATTCCTTTCCTGCACAGTCATATATGTGCTTCAGTTATGTCCTTAGAGTGCTTTGTTCTCTAGATGCTTATATTGTAAAAACTATGCCACAAACAATTTTCCCACATGACACTGAAGTGTTATCGTGCTATTCTATTCTATTCAGGAGAATATCAGGAAAACCT
>NC_045743.1:17986855-17987486 GCF_008692095.1 Etheostoma spectabile | reverse complement strand
GGGGACAGACAGGGGACAGGGGACAAGGAGAGAGTATTTAATATACATGACCCTTTAATGAAAGACTCAAGCCAAAAGTGTATAAGGATCACATGAGGTGTGATTGTTCGTATACTGCACACCAAGGCCTGTAACTAAATCCACGATGTTCCACTTTAAGGATTGCTCTGGTAAGACTGGAAATTCTGCCGGATTCCCCTTAATTTGCCAGATTTCCGTACCCTTCCGCTTTCATTGTGTTGGAATTTTACATTATTTGAATATTGTGATTGGTTTAAAGAAATGCCGATAAACCAGACCCTCCTCCGCGGTGCTGTGGAGGAGGGTCTGGCTACGGGAGACTGGCTCATTACCAACTCTGCAGCTGGTCCAGGCCCGTGAGCAGCGGCCCCCCGATGGCGGCGATCTGCTGCCGGCGCTTCCAGTCCTGCAGCTCGGGGCTGAGCTGCGACGTCATCAGGTCGTCGATCTCCTTAATCACGACATCCATCTTTGACAAGATCTCCTGACAAAGGCATGCATAAGAAAACAGCTGTGATGGTTCATGAACTGTAAGGACCATATGTATAAAGTTTGTATTTGTTCACTGATGAGGTTTAATGATTTGGTGGAGACGCCCCCCCCCCCCCGT
>NC_045743.1:17985004-17986830 GCF_008692095.1 Etheostoma spectabile | reverse complement strand
ACGGGGAGCGACTGGCGGGTTGTCCTGAGCTGCGACGTTATCAGGTCGTCGTAATCGCCTTAATCACGACTAAAAATCCATCTTTGACTAAGAGGTGATATACACCTGACAAGAGAGCCAGCACATTTTTTTGTTTATAATTGTGTAAACTGTACGCCGCCAAATATGTCCCTAAGTGCGGGATTGCCAAACAAGCGAGTGATTGGATAGCCAGAACTGATAAGGAAGCCATATGTATGAAACGATCGCTGTATTTGTTCACTGATGCGGTTAATGATTTGGTTCTTGGGAGACCGCACCCCCTCCCCCCCCGGCACCCCCCCCCCCGTGGCTTAGATGGCTTCAGGTGGCCTCGATTGGACACCGAATTGCTTACTCTTACAGCCCTATTTTAAACCATGTGTATCATCGGAGGCTGTGTTCAATGATACCTATTTTCCGACACAGTCTTGCTTATGTCCTGTCCCTGTCATTCACATACGCAAGTCTCCACAAGAGCTATTGGCCAGAGGAGGGCCGAGGATCTGTTGTATTCTGAGCAAACAACCATACACACACACACACACACCAAACCGCACACCAAGTGTACACACCACGACACACACACATGTATCACAGGCATGCCAGGAACACGCACGACGCACCACCGTCTTACAACAGCACGCATGTACACAGGCGCAGGCACACACGCACCACACGACAAAATGCATCACCACACGCACACACACGCACACACGGCATGCAGGCACAAACGACACACACACACACACACACACACACACACACACACACACACACACACAGTTTTGACATGATCCTATGTGTTGCAGGCTGTGCAGTTTTTTGCAGAGTAGTAAGAAAAGTTTTTTTCACAACGCGGGAACATCGTGCAACAGGCCACACCTCGAGACTGAAGGGTTTTGTAGCGGAAATCAAAGTCATCCTGTATGTCCTCGATGAATTTCACAGCCTGGTCCATCAACTAGACAAAGACAGACATTTCATTTTAAATTTAATTGGATGGTAATGTAGTAGTTTAGTGTCTGTGTGGGTGCTTTACCTGCACGCTGGCCCTGATGTTCCCGACTCTAGTGTCCATGGTCTTCTGCCGCTCGAAGGCCACCGAATTCTGCAAGGATTTCTCCAGTGGACCCTGTTGGAAAACATTGTGTATAGACGTATATCCATCACTGTTTTGTTTTTACTTTTTTTAATTGGCCATTGGTCTAACTACATCTTTTGGTGTAAGAAGGACAGGTACAGCAGGTCCTTCATCCCGGTCTCTGTCAGACTCTGCAACACCTGCACCACCTGATCTTGTTGTAGTTTCTGTTCCTGTTTTTCATTTAATCCACACACTCTCTGTATATCTTTATTATCTGTATTTATATTTTTCCATTACTAGTACTTACCTTTTTGATGTTATTTATGGTCACAGGTGAACATTACTTATATTATGGTTACCTGCTTTTGCTTTATTACCTTATTTACATATTCAATTTAATTTTAACGTCACTCACTACACTGCAATGGGTTTTTTTTGTACTATGGCAACTGCACTTTACTTTACAAAACCTTTATTAGACGCCACTTTACTTCAGTCTACCTTCTGCTCATTGTCTATTGTTTGCCTGTTTTTCTTGTGTGTTTACTTGTTTGTTTTTTTTGCTTTCATTGTAGAAAATGCTGCTGTAATAAGGGAATGAATAAAGTTTTATCTAATCTAATCTTTGACCTGTCTGAAAAATCAGGTGAGGATGAGTCACCAAGCTCAGAGACCCGGGACTCAACACCCCGGTCTGTGATTGGATCCTGAGCTTCGTCGC
>NC_045743.1:17977383-17984994 GCF_008692095.1 Etheostoma spectabile | reverse complement strand
CCCCCCTGCTTGTGTTGTGGTGTCTTGTCGTGTGCTAAGTTCTGCATTGCGTTTTGTTTTGTTGTTAATCTTTCTGCTTCTGTGGAGTTTTGTTTTGCTTGTGTTATCTTCCATTTTGTCTAGGGCAGGGGACTACAGATGAAATATATCCACTTGGCTAATTCAAGCTTTTTTTTAACCCATGAAACCCCATTTCATAAATAAACTGAATCATTTGCAATACTGTCTACACAAATTATATTTTATATTACTTCAATTATATTTGTTTATGTACTTTTTAGGTTTTTTAATGAGCATTGTTGTTTGCCTGAGGCACAACATTTCCATTGTCAATGACTACTTCTGTTATTGCTGCACATGACTAATAAAGAGCATTGAACCCTGTTTCATTGTTTTGGTGACTGCAGCACTTTCAATAACATAAGCGACATAAATGCCATGCAGCATTGTTTCTCGGGAATTAGGTGAAGCGGTTGGGACAGCGGGGGTGTTCTTTGTACATTACTGCTTTCCCGGTACCAGCTGTGATTTACCAGTAACAGCGGCCTCTGTTATTGAGCAACCAGCGGGACTTTCCCTCTGAACAAGACAATGTGACAAACCTGTTCCTGCATGCAGGCGCTGGAGAGGATACGCCGCTCTTCCCTCAGGCACGTGGAGATAACCCTGGCCATGACAGCAGGGTTTGCTGCGTATTTCACCTGCGGGGCACACACAAACCCACACACGCACACACACACAATATTCCAAGTTACAAAAACACCCAAGCGCTTGGATTCCATCAATGTTAGCATAGAAATGTACAAAAGCACCAACAGCATACGGAGGTTTCCACAGTGTCTGTTTATCTTGCTATCTTAACTTAGACACTTAGACTTAGAGACGTAGACTTAGAGACGTAGACTTAGAGACGTAGACTTAGACACTTAGACTTAGAGACGTAGACTTAGAGACGTAGATGTAGACTTAGAGACGTAGACTTAGAGACGTAGACTTAGACACTTAGACTTAGACACTTAGACTTAGAGACGTAGACTTAGAGACGTAGACTTAGAGACGTAGACTTAGACACTTAGACTTAGACACTTAGACTTAGAGACTTAGAGACGTAGACTTAGAGACTTAGACTTAGAGACTTAGACTTAGAGACTTAGACTTAGAGACTTAGTGACGTAGACTTAGAGACGTAGACTTAGAGACGTAGACTTAAAGACGTAGACTTAGAGACTTAGAGACGTAGAGATGTAGAGACGTAGACTTAGAGACTTAGAGACGTAGACTTAGAGACGTGGACTTAGAGACTTAGACTTAGAGACGTAGACTTAGAGACGTAGACTTAGAGACTTAGACTTAGAGACGTAGAGACGTAGACTTAGAGACGTAGACTTAGAGACTTAGAGACGTAGACTTAGACTTAGAGACTTAGAGACTGAGAGACTTAGACTTAGAGACTTAGAGACGTAGACTTAGAGACTTAGAGAGTAGACTTAGGACTTAGAGACGTAGACTTAGACCTTAGAGAACTTAGAGAGACCTTAAGACTTAGAGATTAGAGAGACAAAAGTTAAGTACGTAGAGTAGACTTAAAGACTAGTGAGAACTTAGACTTAAGACTTGAGGCTGAGCGGGACTTAGATTCTCTTATTAATCCTTTTGGGATGACTCCCGCAAGGAAATTGAAATTTCCAGCATCCGTTTTAGCAAGAAATACAGTAAAAAAGACAGCATAAAGATAATAATAATAATAACAATAATAATATTGTAATAATAAATAAGAACATCCGGCTGTAAAAGGACATTACCATTACATTAACAATCTTATCTAGAGAATCATTAGAGTCATCATGAGTCTTCTCAGACACAAGGTCTTTACTGGTAGGGTTTCAACGCATTTAAACAGGAAAGGAATGAGGTTCAAATCAGTAAAAGGACTATACGTCAGTCATGTTGAAAGTGTACACGGGAGGCATGTAGCTCAGATCCTTGGAGAATAACCAGTTTTCTTCAAGGGCGTTACGGTATAATGTTCGTTAGCCTCTCGGGGGACATTTGGAGGGTGTGATCCTCAGGAAATACTGATGAATAACAACACAGCTGCTTGAATATAAGAAGATTGCTTTTGGTTTTTTTTAAAAACAATAGACCTTAACAGTATAACAGGATATTTTGGGGCATTTGAGCAACTTGTTAAGTTGGGCAACATGTTTAATAAACAATCAAATTTGAAAAATGATTTGTAAATAACCAGTGCGGGGAGCGTAGCTATGCGTTCTGGAGGGCTCCTAAGAAGCTTTGTGCTGGGGAGAGACGTGCATGATGGGCTTATATATGGCATTTACACAAGGACGCCAACAGCCGGGCACCCAAGTCAAAACAGTGGCCATTCGTGATGTTACACCTCCGTTAGCATTACCGGGCCCCCCCCCCCCCACTTTCGCTTTTTAGCCATACAGTTACAGTTAGCTAAATTTACCAGACAAAACAGGAATAAAGCACCAAAAGGACTAATACTAATAGTAATTTAAAGATGTGGTAGCATTGGATCTGGATCTGGGAAGGACAACTCTGGGAGTTGGTGGGGGGGGGGGGGGGATCGTGACTCTGCATCTCACTCCAAAACACAGGTTTGTGGAGCTAAGTGTCGCGATTTCTGATTTATTTTCATTATCGTTACAGCCCTGCAAAACATAGTTATTCATCATCATCATCACTGTTTCTAATTGCTAAAGATTCATCACCTCCGAATTGCAGCAATGCCTTATATTCCTTCAGTGTATCTAAAATATGGAGCAAACACAAACTTTCCCTCCGCCACCCTCCTGCCTCCACCGCTGATCTACCCCATGATGCACATGTCGTGCTTGAGATTCAGACGAAGGCTGTGGTTTCGTTTTTTCTCATCAGCCCATTCAAAATTGCACTTAGAAAAGTACGGAAAATTCTGCTGAGGGAAGAGGAAACTTTCTCTCGCCTCCAGGTGTGACTTAGTTTTTGTGCATCAGCATCATTGCCAGAACGCATCAACACACACCTACACACTCTTTGGTTACAGTTACACTCGTGGCATTTAGCAGTGGCCGGCAGCAAATTAGTTGGGTTGAGTGTTTCTAGATGCTATCCACAAGCTCACTCCTGTTTAAGCAGACCTGCATTGTTAAGCCTCTGTGGTGCTTCCCTCTTACTGCTGCAGTGTTTACCCAACACACATCTCAGAGACCACTTGAAGGCCAAAGCAGCAGCGCGCAGACATCGTCTTTCTACATGTTTCTGATAAACTAAACTTTAATCCAAAGCAACTTCCAATAAAGTAATTTAACCATAAAGGTCCAAACTCAGAACACCAAGAATCACATGCACATTAGCAACAAATAAGCCAAACTACCAAGTGGTAAGACACATGAGTAATAACTAATAATAATACATTTTATTTATAATGGCCTTTACATTTCAAATGAAATCTCAAAGTGCTACAGTAGCAAGGAGTTAAAAACAGTTCCCAGAATATAACAAAATCAAACACCATAAGACTAAAATTAAGACTATAAGTGCAACATTAGTGCATTTCTTTTTTCTGATATGCATCAGTGGGGGTTTCCTGAAGAAGATTATGCTTGAAAGTGAGTGATAAGGAACCCACATGAAAGAGAGAGACTCAAACACAACTACCGTTTAAATTAGAGCTGGGCGATAAGGAGAAAATCTGTTATCAGGATATATTTTAACAGATATCTTGAATTACACAAACAATATTGTAGGGGTGACAATTGGTGCTTTCGCACAAATATTTACACCATGAGATTTGTGTTAAATATTCATCAGTAATGTGGACAGGGCTGTAGTCAAGACCACCTTAGTCAAGTCCAAGACCAGGACTAGTCGAGTCCAAGTCAAGTCGAGTCCAAGGCAAGTCCAAGACCAGGACTAGTTGAGTCCTAGACAAGACCGAGTCCAAAGAGGTTTGAGTCCAAGTCAAGACTGAGTCCAAAAAAAGTTAGAGTCCAAGTCAAGTCGAGTCCAAGACAAGACCTAGTCCAAAGAGGTTCGAGTCCAAGACAAGACCAAGTCCAGGACAGAAAAAAGGTCTTATGCATGACAGTATCAAGACAATACTTTTGGGTCTCACTTTCCCTCCAATATTATTATCAACATAATAAAGACACCTGGATTCGGTCCAAACCAAAAGCCATATCTGGCAAGACCAGGGGCCAAGACCGAGACAAGTCCGAGTCCAAACACTAGCGAGTCCGAGACAAGTCCGAGACCACAGAAAAACGGTCTTGAGTCTGGACTCGAGTACTACAGCCCTGAATGTGGATACAGTGACTGTGTGGTTATTATTAATTAATTATTGACAGATAAGAGAAATTGCATCAGTGAACTGTAATGCAGACTTTAAAACCAGGAAAAGACAACACGTATGTCATATTACGATGTTCAAAAAAATCCCAAAATGTATATATATATATATGATATAGTGTTGATACATTGCCCAGCCCTAGTTTGACTCGTGATATATAAACTCCACTCATACACATCACACAACAACAACAACAACAACTCTGAAACACCCTTGACTATACTGCACAGTAGTAACTGCTTCCTCTGAAAAGTGTTGACTCTGACACACACACACACACACACACACACACACACACACACACACACACACACACACACACACACACACACACACACACACACACACACACACACACACATACACACACATTCAGACACACAGGAAACAGCGGTGTGAGCCGCATGGGTTTGTTCTGCAAAGGTAGAGTCTTTTCCAGAATGAACTATGTGCTGAGGCTCATGACGTCGCTGATTTCTGGCCACAACATCCTGCACGGCCCCTGGACCTCACCGAGAGATCACCTCCACAACATGAAAACATGAAAGAAAGTGACACAGGAAGTCTTTTTTTCCTTTAACACACAACTTTTGTACTTAGTACAAGTGTTTAAGTAAGCTGTAATTACGTCATTTGTAAAAGAATTGCCTTTAAATGTTGTGTAAAATGCCAAAAAGACATGGATCAGGATTTGCATGGCCCCTTTCTTTTGACATTTGAGTCAGTGAACAGGAGAAATAGTCACAAAAAATACAAACCCAGCTACACATTCAACATGACTTTTTATTCTACTTCCCTCTTTCCACTAGTACACATACTTCTCCTTCCTAGAGAGGTTTTAGATTTGACTGTCAGGACACTGTTAGTCTGCGTCTGAACTGGAGCACGTGACTTGTGCTTTTGCAGGGAGTGATAGTGTAGACAGCAAGAGCCAATCTACTGTAAGTAGAAGTGTGTATACAGAACAGACCAGACACACTACATTGTTCTTTGGCTTTGGCGTTTCCTTCCCCGAAAACACTGCAAACACCAGGGATCTGCAGAAATGTAAAGGTCCCACATCATGCTCATTTTCAGGTTCATACTTGTATTTTGGTTTTCTACTGGAGCATGTTTTCATGATATCATGTTTTAAAAAACATGTTCTTTTTCTCATACTGTCTGTCTGAAACGCTCCGTTTTAGCGCCTGTGTTTTTCAGCCCTAATGGAAAAAAGCCCAGTCTGCTCTGATTGGTCAGCATTGGGTATCAATCATTGCAGCCGGGGAAGAACGGTAACAGCACTGTAGCAGCACTTCCTACATACGTATGACTTAGTCGTGACATCATGGGACCTTTAAAACCATTTCCTTTTGGTTTACCCTTACCTGTCATTCCTCTAAATTGTTGTATTTCGTGCTTTTAACCCTGCTCGTTCTGCCTGCTGTCCCTTTTATCCCGAGTCCCATTTTGTAAACTCTTTAAAAGCTATTTTGAAAGAACCACATTTGGATCTTTTTCCTCCACACGGATCAGTCCAGACCACCAGTCTCACCAGTTGTTTGGGACCAGAGGTTCATCCCCGTACTACCTAAGTTTGTAATGATGCATGTTGGCTAAAAAGGATCTACTGTACAGTGATATCTCTCTCATTCAGTTTTGGGGCCAGCTTTGTTATTGTGAAAGCACTTCCTTTGTTTGCTCTTTGATGCTTCTGCCTGTCTCGATACACTGCTGTCATAGTAGTATACTGTACGTTATGGTGAAAATTGCTTATGCCATTCAAGGAGTACTGTATGAGCATGTCAGACTATGAAATTAGGTTTAATTCAATGCCATTTTATTTATAGTATCAAATCCTCGAGACACTTTACAGATAGAGCAGGTCTAGACCACACTCTACAATTTACAAGGACCCAACTAGTCTAGTTATTCCCCCAAGAGCAGGCAACAGTGCAACAGTGGGGAGGAAAAACTCCCTTTTAGGAAGATACCTGGGACAGACCCAGACCCAGACCTAGACCTAGGCTCTTGGTAGGCGGAGTCTGATGGTGCCGGTTCGGGGGGGCTGTGATGCACAGTGGCAATAATGTTTAGTTTAGTTATTCAAAGTGTCTGATTTCCCCCTATTTAAGTATATTAAAAAATGCAAAGTACAGTGAAACACAAGAAAGTTAACTGACGATTGCACAGTGCTAGTATTAAAGTAAGCAGAGCACCTTTTAAAAAGCGTTTGTTAGAACGAATCAGAAAATGAAGTCCCTGTTGAAGATCTCGGGTTAGGGTTTAAAGGACGGTGACACACCTGCAGCTGCTGTTGGATGATTTTCATGTTGTGTCTTTGTAGGAAGTTCTGCTCCTGCGAGCGCACCCTGTCCAACTGGGACAGCAGGTTGGTGAACAGCACCGCCGCCATGGACTCATCGTTGGCCGCGATGTCCCTGAAACACCGACAGGGTGGGACGTTTAGGACATTTCCAGCAGGACCCATAAAGAAGAAGAAGAATATAGCCGATGGTATGCTTGGAAAACAGAACAAAGTACACCCAAATAAAGTCATTCTGTTACACTTTGTCAGTACAACTCCCTATTCAATACTGACTGCTAATAGCTTCTCACTGTGTGATAATATAGGCTATAACTGTTTTGTTGTTTAGTTTGTTTGGGTTTTGTTTTGTTTTTTGTAACTGTCTGTATTTTGTCCATGGTAAATGAGTTTTTGGTTGGTATGTTGATGTTGTATGTTTATTGTTTCCGGGCCCCCTCTGAAAAGCTTTGAATAGCTTATTTGGGGTTCCCCATTTCATGCGTCCTGTTTATGATCATTGTACCTCATGAAATTGTGTTTGAATATACAATGATGACGTGTGAAATAAAAAAAACAAGAAACGAAGCGAACTTCCTGCCGCAGAGATCATGGAAGGTCAACTGAACCCGGTTGGTTGCTCTGTGATAGTTTGCAGTGAAGCGTGACATGTTTCTACAAGCGTGCAAAGTGTTTGGTGCAGATGCTGCTAACATCTGGCCTGCAGTGTCCCGCTGCATTCTGCTGAACCCCGCTACATCCACCCATGCTCTGCTATTTTATTTATCTTATTTATTTGATTAGGACAATGCACATCAATAGACATTTCGGGAAATTGGCTATTTTTCAACTGTAGTCCTCCCTAGGATGCATGTCTTTTATGGCAGGAACCCACACAAATACGAGAAGAACACGCAAACTCCACCCAGAAAGGCCCAAAACAACCTGGATTCGAACCAAGAACCTTCTT
>NC_045743.1:17965907-17973407 GCF_008692095.1 Etheostoma spectabile | reverse complement strand
AAAATTGTAACTACTCTCACAGTATGTGAGTAGTGAGTTATAATATTTCATTGAGAAATTACAATTTACACTCTGTGTTGTTAGTAATGACTACACACCTGAAATACACACACATGCTCAGGACCTATTCATGCACAAATGGAGAGATGTCACTGTGTGTGTGTGTGTGTGTGTGTGTGTGTGGGGGGGGGGGTATGGTGCCTTGCTCAATCCTGAATTGATGGTTTGTGCTGTAACGTAGAGTAGATATTGATTTCTTTGCCTGCATTTAGGGTAAAAACCCAACCTCCTAATCATTTTTAAAGCCTTAAATTATATTTTTAAGCTACAGGGGGTATAATGCAAAAATACGCCAGGATTTGGAGTAGAGCGAGACCTCTTCCTCCATCTCTCCTTCTTTTCTCTGCTGCACAGGCAATGCATGTGAAGAACAGCCAAAAGGAACCCTCACTCTCTCTGATATGACCTGTGATTGGCCAAAAATGATTGACCAAAGTCACAGCTAATCATAGCCACAACAGGGTGCAGAAATCTAGTTTTTACCACTTGAATTACAATATGCTGAATGATTATTTTGGAAAAACTATTAGAGAAAGAAATGTGTTTCCTTTGACGTTTTCCCCGGTGTAGAAAGTATAAAAGTGTTCGGCTGTTGAACCTTTTTTTTGGCTGTTTTGCTCTTCATATGTTTAGTCATGTGATTGCATGATGGTTGATTGGACCTGGCAAATATCAGGGGCCTTCATTGCTACATACGTTAGTGAAATGGGATTTAATTGTTTATTTATCTTCTTTTCCTGTGACAATGCATACCTGTTTCTTGTTGCAGGTCTACTCTTGCTCAGCAGATGGCACTGTCAGACTTTGGGACTACACAGACGGCATCCTTATTAAGGTACAGCTTGATTATTGTATTGTTTTCTCTCCAGTCTTTGCAGTCAGTGTGGTTTGGCCTGTGTTTTTTTCTCTGATGTCTGGCAGCCATGTGTCACAGCTGTGTGTGATCTCTTCCAGACGTACGTCATTGGATACCCGGTTTACTCCATCTGCGCATCGGCAACCCACGAAAAAGTTATCTTCATCGTTACTCCCACGCTCAGTGACAAAAGATCTGGTGGGTTTGACATCTTTTCGAAACATGGTCGTTGCTTAGGTGTGAGGTCTGAGCTGTTTCAGCATCCATTAGACGTCCTGTGTACTTTTGCAAATGTGACTTCAGTCTAAACCCAGAACCTTAGCTGAATAGTACCTTGCACTTCCTCATTCTGCTACATGAAACCAAGAAGAGAGGGACCAATAATAATTGTTAAATGGTACCAAACTGCAGAACCAGGCTGTCTATCTACAGCTTCACAATAGTACTTACAGCACCATGTTATTCAAATGTATAGCAGTGGTTTTGTTCCTTATAGTGGCAATAAATCAAAACTTCTGAATACATCTCACTTGAATTTGCATTTTTCTTTTTTTGTGTCAACAGGGTGTGAATTGGGGTATCCCAAGTGTAGTACTGTCTTTTACAGTGTGTTTTTTGATATTTCCACTAGGAGTCACTAGTCACATTCTCACGAGGGCTTTAACACGTGTGAAGTAGAATTTGGTCACTGGGTAAGAATGTGTGGTAGGCTGTGTTTGACTGTGTGTGTGTGTGTGTGTGTGTGTGTGTGTCTGCAGATTTATTCCAGCTGGTTGCGGTAGATCTTCCACAGAGCGGCGATCAGCTGGTGGAGGCCCGAGAGCTTTCTGCTGTGCTCAGCGATGTCAGCTCCAACCCAGCGGCCATTGTCTTCGGCAGAGGGGTACGTACACCATGTAACACACCATCTGGACCAGTTGCACTCCCAAAAGTGATGTTTCCTACATGGATTGCTGATGTATCAGAGGGATATGGATCTGAAAGCTTGTTGACCTGATCACACTTTCCTGCTGGGCCTAAATAAAATGAAGCATGTTTGGACTTTAGAGCTAGCTATAGCTTCATTTCAAATTTTGTGTCAGTCTTTTAAAAACTCAAAACCAATACAAGCAAACAAAGGAAGCATGAAATAAGTCTCTATCAAATGAACTTCAGATAATCTGCTATATGATTGGATATAGACTCTGATTGACACCAGTATTTACTTAAAAACAGGTTTTAAATACAGATCCTTGTCAGCCTTTTTGCATGCCTGTGTTAATGACTGAATGTTATCTTCCCACAGGGGGAATATATTGCTTCAGCTAAAGGTTTGCATCTGGAGGTCTACTTCTTCAAGAAGCAGAAGTCATACAGGTGAGCCACAGTGTGAGATGTTTCAGTTAAAGGAACACGCCGACTTATTGGGACTTTAGCTTATTCGCCGTTAGCCCCAGAGTTAGACAAGTCGATACATCATTACATACATTCTCATCTCCATGTGGGCTGTAACTGTGTCTGACGCCCCAACTCTGAGCAAACTCCAGGCAAACTCCCTGCTCCGTGACCGGGCTTCTCAGGTGCTGCGAGCAAATCACTCCGCCCAAGTAGCAGAAGTACCGGTGCTTTGCCTTTCTGAGAATATAGTTCCCAGTTAGTATGCGGTTAGAAGATGGCTGTCTCTCATGTGACCTTATTATGGGGTAACGGTGAAAAAGCTAAAGTCCAAATAAGTTGGCGTGTTCCTTTTTAAAAGGTGTGCGTATTTCATTGAAGGTTGGGAAAGAATAGAAGATAATCACTTTAAACCTTTTGTTTCAAAACCCAGCAAACCCAAAACCAAATTCTCACAATGTGACAAAGGTCATGAATCATAAAACCCTGATGATGTTCTATAACACTGCATGTCTGTCATTGTGTGGGTTGTTAAAAGGTTTTCCCTCAAAGAAGACAACAAGAAGGGAGGCAAGAACACATTCACGTGCGTCGCCTGTCATCCAAAAGATGACTGCATTGCCACGGGGCATGAAGACGGAAAGATCCGCTTGTGGTGAGTGTAGTAACAACGCGGCTTTGAAGAATATGGAGGAGTTTGTTAAAGTACGACATGTGGAAATAGCCAAAATCGCACTAATTTTGAACTTTCAATCCAAAATGGTGGACTTCCTGTTGGGTTTAGGGTGTGGCTCCAATAGAGTTTTATGTCCGTCTTGTCGTGCTTCATATGTGGACCAAGTATCGTGAGTTCGTACGTTAAACGTACTGCAGGGGCTCAATTTTCTTAATTTTGCTTGACTTGATGTGACCGCCAATGGTTTTTGAATATGTTAAGCCCCTCAAAAAGGCAATTAATTTACCAGAACAATAATTCCCTCAAGGCCCTAATTAAGCAAACAGTAAATAACTAATTGAGAAAAAAGCAATTTGCACTATACAAGGTAGAAAGCACACAGTTCTGCATACATATCTATTTCTAACATTACTGTTTATCCTTTCAGGAGAAACTTCAACCACAAGAAGGAGTACACATACTCCACCTTGCACTGGCACCACAGTGCTGTCAGCTCGCTGTGCTTCACCCCAGAAGGTAAACACGTGTCATTACCTGGTTTCTTTCTCATTCCTCATCTATTTCAGAGAGAAGTGTTCCTCTCAATCAAGCTACTGTTAAGATCTCAGATGGGAAACTGGAGATTTGTCCTGTTTAAAAACATTAAGTGTGCATTACAATGACCGAATGAGCTCAGGATTTGTTTTGCTTTTAGAAAAAAAATCCAAATCTAGGTTGTCCTTTTGTTTGACCAGGCACCAACCTGTTGAGTGGAGGCATGGAGTCGGTGCTCGTCCAGTGGCGATACAACCAAGAGGCCGAGCGGGACTTCCTGCCCCGCCTGGGTTCGGCCATCACCCACGTCACTGTTTCACCTGACGGAGCGTTGTTCTGCACCTCACACAGTGACAACAGTAAGGAGCTGTAACCCGTATTATGCACTCTGCTGAAAAAAGAATGAACAGGCTTTTGGGATATGATGGTAATAGAAAGCCAGCATCAAGTGGCCAGTAGCGTTACATCATTAATGCACTATGGTTGCCAAGTCTGTGTCCTTGACTGATAAAGTCGAGAAATGCCACTCTAACTGAAGCTGTAAAATGCATAGACAGAATAATAAATTCAGAGTTTTCTGTATGAAAGGAAAGGCTGTGGTAACTGATTTCTGTCTGTTCTCGTTTCAGAGATTACGATCATCCAGAGTTGTGTTAAAGTGTCAGCTGTCATTCAGGGCCTGGTCAAAGGTGAGTAACGACTGTAGGTGGCAACGGCACGTACATCCATCATAAACATGCTGTATGGGCTCATAAACATATCCATCATAAATAACCCTCACAGTTCATGGAGAACAAGCTTGCTTCTATAAGGATGATTTTGCAGATTTTTGAAAAATAACATCTTTTAAAATATCTATCTTGTGGCCGGTTTAGCTCAGTTGGTCGAGCGGGCACACGTGGAGGTGTGCCCCTCGGCGCAGCGGCCGCAGGTTCCCCCCCCCTCTCTTTCTGTCCCTCCTCTTTTCACGTCTTCATCTGTCCTTTGGAATTGAGGGTTTAAAATGCCCCAAAAAATAATCTTTAAAAAAATCGAATCTAATTTCAAATAACTACATTTGACACTAGGTGATCACAGTGCTGAGTTCAAAGACATTACCAAAAGAGATTTAGGTAAATCAAACGAACCCCTGGCCCTTTTTTGAATTAGGTATAACCAGCTGCATTACAATCACCCGGAAATTCAGCGAAGATGAATTCACTCTAGTGGTGGTGATGAATGGATGCAAAAACCTGATCCCCGTTAGATCCTTTTCATTGTAGTATCGGTATGAAATGTCCTCGTTCAGCAAGTCTTGTCGTATTTAACCAGAAACCTCTTGTCTTAATTTTTAACTTAGTAGTAATAACGCATTGTTTGTAATTGTATTATTCTGTAGCAGTGTGCAGATGCAAATTGTACCCTGTAAAACCTTCAGGAAGTTCTCAGCAATTGTGTCTCTTTGCTCTTTTCTTTCTCCATATGAGATATCAAAACGAGAAATCAAGGTTTAAATCTGCCAGGTTACTCCGTGCAGGTAAAAGAAGCAATATGTTTCTCACTTTTTTCTTCTTCTTTTTTGTTTTTTTTCCTTTGTCGTGGTACAGGAGAAAGTGTGAGGACAGACTTGATGGTGGACCCACGCAGCAAATCCCTGGTGCTGAATGGGAAACCAGGCCACCTGCAGTTTTACTCCCTCCAAAGAGACAAACTGCTGTATAACGTAAGCACTCTGCTTTCAAATCTGGCACACATAAGCCAGACCAAGTTAGTCTGAGGATCATTTTTGGAAGCTTTTTATGAACATAATGTGCCATAACAGCACCTGAAATTGCTTCAAAATGGTCATGAAACTTGGAGAGTATTCATGAGTATCTTGTATTTCCATTACAAACTGTTCTGATCCACAGGCTCACTTACCAGTTATGTCACCGTAGTGTGAATTATTAAAGGATGGGGTCTGTTGTCTTTGTGTTTCCCACAGCTGGACATAGTGCAGCAGGAGTACATCCATGAGTCGGGCCTGGAGCAGTTTGAGGTGGTCGAGGCGTCCTTCGATGCCTCTGGCAGCTGGCTGGCGACCGTGGAGGAAAGAAAACAGAGAGACGCGGAGCTGGAGCTCAACTTAAAACTCTGGGCGTTTGATGAACAAACACAGAGGTACATAACGTAATAAACTGCATGACATTTTTACATGCTGGTGGGTTTTTTGTGATCAAATTATTTTATTTATTATATATTTAGAAACCACAAATGGTGTTTAAACTTTATGAATCACACTGTTGTGGGAAGATTATCTTATTTTGGATTACAAAAACAAACCACTGCTGCATTGTCCTGTCTCGAGCAGTAGTTTAGCACAAGGGCTGCACAATTAAAAAAAAAAAGAAAAAAGAAGTGTTTTTATCATCCTCACAATATCAACTGGCGCAATATACACATCGCAATAGGCTGCAACATATCATGGAAGACAGTTAAGATGTTTTGAATTAGTTGAGTTATGAGTTAGTTTGAATGAGTAAAATTGCACTTCATAATTTGTCATTTTTTAGTGGTGCCTTTTTTATATTTAATTAAATAAATAAAAATATAAAAATGTTGGAAATGATTTCCTTTCATTTGTTTTAAATTCATCAAGCATTTTGTAGTATTTTAGCCAAATGCTGAAAACTGCAGAACTGAGTAGACTTTAATGTTGATTTATACACAATATTCAACAAGAGTACTGCATATTTCCCTCATATCGTGCAGCCCTACTTTGGACTGGTGTCCTATACTGTACTATACTTTTTTTCTTCCCACACTCCTGTAACATGCCGACTGTATCACCTGCAGTTTTGTGCTGAACACGACCATCTCGGCCCCCCACGAGGCACGGATTACAGCCATGTGCTTCTGCCACGCCAGCGACAGCCAGACCACCATGCTGGTCTCCACCAGCAAGGACGGACACTTCAAAGCCTGGCAGCTGGCCGCGCCGGCCCACACGGAGGGTAAGCAGCTCAGCTCAGCTCACTTTCTGACCGCGCACTCTACCGAGAGGCAGAATTTGGGCTGTTATGTTAAAGTGGTAATATTTACCGTGTTCTTTTTAACTTGCCATCCTCCTCTGCCATCCCCATTCTTGGTGTGCGTCTCCAAGAACTGTTCTTTGAGTTAGTGCTCTGTGTGATTTGTCCTCATTCATAAGGTTTGAGCAATTAAACTGTAACTAAAGCTGTGTTGAAAATCTCTCTTTAACCACAGTTCAGGGTCTTATTCAAGCATAACTTTGAAAAAAATGCTCCAAAACATCATTGCAAAATACAGTCTGTAACTTTATAGTTCATTTA
Organism: Etheostoma spectabile; assembly: GCF_008692095.1. NCBI lineage: Eukaryota > Metazoa > Chordata > Actinopteri > Perciformes > Percidae > Etheostoma > Etheostoma spectabile. Next base: position 17,966,596 of record NC_045743.1, on the reverse strand, counting down.
CATTTCTACCAATACCTTGTCTTTGATCTCAATGAAAAACATCATAAGATTAATGTATAGGTTATTCTTTTAAACAATACTTAGGAACTGTAAGACTGATAGATCCATTACCTTTTAATAACATGTTTCTACCAGGCTCAACAGACCATTTAATATCTTTGAATGTGAAAATGTGTTACATTTTAGTTTAAATTCTTCCCAAAACATCTAATCTCCAAATCATGTTGTACATTCCACCACATCAGGTTGAATGTTGGGTTTGAGCCAAATTCTGCTGTGTTTGTCACTAATCCTCTAAACCCTCTCGGTGTCGGCCTCCCTTTTGAACGTGCCAGCAGATGACGGTCCTTCCTGGTCATGTGACTTCGTGGGAGCCTATCACGGCCTGGTGCCCGAGTGCTGCTGTTTCTCAGCCGACGGGTCTTTGCTGGCCGTCAGCTTTCAGGAGGTGGTGACTGTGTGGAGCCCGGCTTCCTGGGAGCTCCTGACAACTCTGTCCCAGCCGCCAAAAGCTGTCAGGTCAGAGCATAAACATGCACTAAAATACCCCACACATTCCCCAGGGCTGGGTGTGCAACCTTGATATGTACTACTCAACCCTTACATGCATAATGAGAAAGACACAAGTAAGAAAATGCATTTGAAATGCATCCAAAACCACAGAACCCCCCCCCCCCCCCCCCCCCCCC